>NW_027502362.1:0-24197 GCF_021521415.1 Bidens hawaiensis | reverse complement strand
GTGATCATTAGCTTACAATATGATCATTAGATACAATGTGATCATTAGAATAAAAACGTATTCTAATACCATTCAAATACAAGGTATGCAAATATTCTAAGTAAATGTATTCTAATAGAAGACCATTAGATTAGACCAGACTTAGCCATTTTGGCTTAAATATATGAATAATGTGATAGGACGAGTATTAATACACGTCATTAATATACAGTTAGCATAACTCAGTTAAAGAGAGGGATCATGATAACAGAGAACGTAGCAGAACCCAAGTGAGTTTCTAGCCCCATTTCCTTGTTATGTTTTCGGGGTTGTGTGCATACTCGATGTGATAGTTAATATACTTACCTTAAATGGTAAGTGTATGCCATGTATGATTTATATGTTATTTATGTATATCTTAAATGTGAATGAAAGCTTGTCGGTACGTGAACGATCTTCGGATATCGCACGTATTGACAAGAGAGATATGTATAAGATAGTTGAATGTGTATGATAGATATATGTACAAAATATGAGTATGTATAAATGATTAAAGAAAGTATATGTATACTACGGGTATTTAAAGACAGAATGTATAAAGATGAAGTAAGGGATCAGACCCTAAAAATATCTGAGATAGAGAAGAAAGGGATCAGACCCTAATAATATCTGAGATAGAGAAGAAAAACGAGATCAGACCCTAATAATATCTGAGATAGACAAGAAAGGGATCAGACCCTAATAATATCTGAGATAGACAAGGAAAAAGGGATCAGACCCTAATAGTATCTGAGATAGAAAATGAAGGGATCAGATCTTAATAATATCTGAGATAGAATGGACAGTAATTATATAGTATGAAAGTAATAAAGTGTTAGGAACAAAGCGGCGCGCGGAAGCGAAACAGCACACACATGCACAACGATAAACACGCATAAACGAAAATATAAACGACACAAGAATTTAACGTGGTTCGGTCCCCGCGAGGGGACCTACGTCCACGGGCTGCAACTAGGTTTTCTTATTAGCTCAGAACAAAGATTACAATTACATGATGGGATATATATAATAAACAGTATTAGGGTTAAACATAATTAGGAACCAAAACTGGGCCTCCTAATAAAACCGGCCCAAAGGCCTTCATAACCCAACAATCTCCCACTTGAAGGCCTTGCGATAAATTCCAGCCTGCCATCCAAGTAAATATAACAATCTCATTCATCCAGTAACTCTAGTAATCTTCAGTAATAGAAATCTACCAAGCCTCCAGTTCCAAGAACAAGCTAAAACTTTAACAAAAGAAGTTCTCCAAGCCTCCAGTTCTCTAGGAACAAACTAAGATTTCTACCAATCCACACCCTGGTTGCATCCGCCCTTCTCATCAGTTACCTGAAAGGCCTATTGAAGCTCCCGAGAACTCCAATCCGGTCATCCCAGACCCAGCCATGACAAAACTCGCCAATGACTCATCCTCAATCTTAACCGACCCTCACTTACTCACACAACCGGCTTCAAAGACTTCCAGAGGATAAACACTCTCCAAATCAGCAGACTATACCAGGAGAGATTTTCACATTCGGATTCCTGGTCCTCCGAACCCAACGTCCCTTTGGAAACAAACCTAGAACACAGCTGCGTGCTCCCACTGTTACCAAAACCCCGAACATGTTCAGACCTCCTCCGAATACGCTCAAACTAACATCACTGTGGCTCCAGGCTTCATGTCTGCAAACTGAAACCCCTTAGCTCTACCCGATTTAGCGAGCCAAGACCTTATAACTCGGAAGTTGGTTCACTTCTTCCGACGATACAAAAAAAAACTCGTATCTTCCAAAAGTCTTTAATTAAAAGATTCAACAATGCTTCATTGAAGTGAGTAACAAATAAAGCATACCATAATCTTGAACCCAAGAGTCGTCACCGCCTTCACTGAGTCCCAATGCATCAACCCCAGATACATTCTCAAAAGCAGAATTCCAAACCTTTCGACATCGACCCTTAAAATGTCTCACCTCTACGCAACCTACCAAGTCGACTATGCCCAGTTCCCACTGTCACTGTTATCCCAACCCATGCCACACCAACACTCCATGAGATGAACCCCACTCGTACTATCCCGGCAAATAACTTTACCCAACACGAGATTATGAACCTCTCAAATGGTGTACCACTGATCACCACCAAACAAGATATAACTTCACAATTCCAAACGAACAAGAAGTAATAATCACAGTTTCGAACCAGCTAACAGGCAAACAGCTATAACAACAGTAGAACTTTCATGAAATCAAGCGGTACCAAGGGTTCTATGACCGTACACACGATCAGTTAACTCAAACCCTAACCGAAAGATCATCCAAACGAGCAATAGTTTACATGACTTGCCACTAACCTCATTTTTTTTTCACTTATGCCGTCACCAGCACACCCGCTGGTTCCATTTTCTCCAAGTTTATCCATCACCAGTACTATATCCAAGTTCACATGACAAACCAATCAACCAAAATCCATAACCGTCAACATTCCGATCATAACCACCTCGTCTTCAGTTATAACGATAACAAACGAGAACAAATCGAAAACAGTGAACAAACACAACAAGGGCACGGGCCTAAACTTGACGATTGTTCAACAGAACACTGCCAAATAAACCGATTTGCTCTTGCAATAACCGATAAATCAACTAACTGTAAATAAACTATATAAAGTTACCTCAGACTAATCTCTTGCAAACAAATCTGAACCCGAACCTAAATGGTCTTCACAAAACCCGGTTCCCTAATTTACGGTTGATAATAAATAGTCAAACCCTAACTCAGCCTGACAGCCACCAATCTTGACTGTCGATCACTGATGAACACGAACCAGAAATTAACCCTGCGATCTCCAAGAGTTATTCACGGTGACGGACCTACCCAACCCTAATCACCAAAAAACAGATTCGAACCAAAACCTTCTGCGAAATCGTTACCAGTGCAACGAACCGTGTGTCCAACAAGCCAAAGCTCTGATGCCACTTGTTAGGAACAAAGCGGCGCGCGGAAGCGAAACAGCACACACATGCACAACGATAAACACGCATAAACGAAAATATAAACGACACAAGAATTTAACGTGGTTCGGTCCCCGCGAGGGGACCTACGTCCACGGGCTGCAACTAGGTTTTCTTATTAGCTCAGAACAAAGATTACAATTACATGATGGGATATATATAATAAACAGTATTATGGTTAAACATAATTAGGAACCAAAACTGGGCCTCCTAATAAAACCGGCCCAAAGGCCTTCATAACCCAACATAAAGTATGAACGTGTGTATGAAATTATGTAATGAAAGTAAATTAGTAAAGTAGTTATCATGCATCTTCAGATGCATAATTGAAGGTAAGTGTATGTATTATATGATGTGTGATTAACTATAACTCACTCAGCGTAGCTGACTTTTATTATGCATGCAGGTGAGTAGGATGAGACAGTTGGCTTGAGCGGAGACACATGACAGAAGAATAAGAGTCTGGCATCTGAAGACACATGATGTTTTATATTTAATGTATTAATTCTGAAAGACAAGAATGTTTTAAGAAATGTTATGAATTATTATTGTAATGTTATGAAAGTTTTATATTTCGCGTAAAGTTTTAATTAACTCTGATATTTAGAACTGTGTTTATGAGTAAATCCAACGTCCAAAGTGAGGCAGCGGTAGCGGGGCCTTACAACTTTACTTACCAAGTTTACCAAGTCAAACATTTGAGTGTTCTCGACATTTTTTTTTATCATTCTCGGGCAGTAAACAAGGGTTCTCGGCATAGATTGTTTGATCTCGGCCACATTTAAGTGTTCTCAGAAATTTTTGATCGTTCTCGGGTAGTAATCAAGGGTTCTCGGCAACTGTTATACGTTTTCAGCCAATATTCATCGTTCTCGGGCATATTGGTGTGTTCTCGGTTATTGTTCAAGTGTTCTCGGTCAAATTACAGGGTTCTTGGCTCATCTTCAGGGTTCTCGAGCCTTAGTTATTGGGTTTTCTGTTATTGGGCCTGGTTTTTTGGGCCTAGTTATTGGACTGTAGTTTAGGATGGACCAATTAAGTAACACGTTATCAAATGCTTCTTTACATCAAGAGTTGGATTCCATCATGGGAACTGCTACTCGTGTACCCCGTCTGTTGTCTCATGAGGGGTTTGCTAAGTGGAAGTTCATGTTCGAGAAGTATGTGAAGATGAAGGATGCAAAGATTTGGAGAACCATTGTCATGGGTCCTCAACCTATCACTTATCCAAGAGAAAATACTGATGGAGTAGTTGTTAAGCACGTCGAACTATACTGCGACGCGGATTTTGGGAAGATTGAAGAAGATGAGAAGGCTTTTGCTACTTTAATAGTGGCACTGTCACCTAAGATTGCTCAAGGATTCAGAGAACTACAGTCAGCTAACGCATTATGGGAAGCCCTGATTGAGGTGTATGAGGTAAACAAGGACATGAGAATGAGTCGATAGGACCTGTTGTGACAAAAGTTCAATATGTTCAATCATATTTTAGGAGAGTCTTAGACAAAAAAAATTGTTCTTTTTATGAATAATTATTACGGTGGTTATCAATACCTAAGAGCATTCTCATCCCATTTCCTATAATTATGTAAGGGAAGTTTGCAAATTATAGGGTGGGGTGATGAGTGGTTGTGAGTGTAAATTATAGGGTGGAGAGAGAAATGTAATGATTTTTTGTAAATTTGGGGAAACATTTGGGGAAATATTGTTTTCCCTATTTGTTTTTTAATATTTGTTAGATTGGTTGTGAGTAGAGAAGAGAGAAAACTGTAATGATAAAGGTATAAAAAAATATTATTTAATTAAACAGGAGAGAGAAATGTAGTGTTTTTTTAGTGTAATTATAGAGATAGAGATGAGGAACGGGTTGAGAATGCTCTAATATAGAATAGGCTTTTTCTTCAAGTTATATTTTCCTATATATACATCTCATTGTACCTCATTGTATTACACACCTAATTAATAAAATCTCTCTCTTTTTCCATCTCATTCTCTAATATTTTAGCTATTATGCTTGTTTCACAACACTTTATCGGCATGAGTTACTTTTGAAATTGGATCGGGTTATTAAGAGATGGAGATTAAACCACCGCATACCCTGATGGCTTGATGCTTGCTTAACTATTTTCAGTCTGCTTCCTTCCACTTCTTTTACTCATAAAAGAAGGTGCCCTCACAAACTAATCGTTCAATTGAACCTTGAATTTTTTGTTTAAACTGGGTGAGAAAATAAAAAAGAAGAAAAGGGTTTGATGAGTTGGTTCACTAATTAATTAATTTAGCCACAGTAACTTCATAATAATCAGTTTGAAGAATATTTTCTAATGAATTCCGTATAATTGTTGAATAAATTAAATCTTATTCAACTTATTTATTTTTTTAATTGTGGCCAAATCAATATGCGCATAATACCCACAAAACTTATGTTATAAGAGATATACATATGAGTTTCTATCTTTTATTTGAAGTTTTCTAGATTATTATTCAATTAATTTAAATACAATATCTATTTTTTAGAACTTACAAATCCTAGATTACTCATATGCATATTCCTTGTAGTATATTTATATTTCGTTTATTTACTAGACTATAATTATACTAGCTTTTAGCCCCCGTGTTACGGAGGTTTATTTAGATTTTTGTGTTTAATTGTTTTGCTATTTTATGTTTTTGATTATTTGTTTTATTTTCAACGGAATTTTGTTTTAATTAAAAGGTATATATTAGTTTGTTATGTTCATTGTATTTTCTAATGCTTGATCTCTTTCAATGAGATTAGTACTTATGTAACTAACCTTTTCTAAATTATAAAAAACAATAAATATTAACTAAGATTTTAAAGACATATTCAGAAGCTATGTTCACCTCATGAAGGTTAAAAAGCTTCTCATTTGTCAACTTCTCCCAATGGCAATGCAAGCTCCATTTCTAGAATTAGTTGAAAACAACTATAACTTTTAAATTATTATCAATCCAATCATTACACACAAACAGAACATACGTTATATTTCATTTACCGATCATTAATTCAAAATCATAATGATAAAAACACAGTTTCTTAAAACCCCTTAATTCCCCACATGTTCATTCATTTATTTAAATGAATAAAATATTTCATTCATGGTCGTTTGTTTGTTTATTGAAACAAACATAAACGAATTTTTTCTTTAAACGGTTCACCGAACTTTTGATTCGTTTACTTCTAATAAAAAGTAAACAGTTTCTTAAAACCCCTTAAAACCCTGAGTAGATAATTAAATAAATTATAATAATACTTCTTTTAAATAACAAATTACAGTTAGATATATACAACCAAAAGTGAACATCTAATATTATTAACTCCTAGGAGAAAAAAAAATGCATGTTGTCAAATGGAGATTTTTGCATCTATCAAATTCCTAACAAAACTCTAGTGATATTTGACCCTCTCATAAAACAACATTATGAGTAACGGGTGTGGTCGGTTCAGGTTTTGGGTATTCTGTCATATTAAGTTACTTTTGTTAGCGACAAATTTATTTTTCAATCCTTGTTGTATATGGGACTTGAACCCAATACCTCCCTATCCCGACCTCAGGTGTTTAAACTTTAAAGGGTTTGTCTTTGCTAATGGACCACCACCCCATTACATCTGTCATATTAAGTCCAAAATGTTTTGGGTACATTTTGACCAGTTATACAAATGCGAACAGTCCAATTTTCTTAGCGTTTCCCATCACATAAACAGAATGGGTTGCTTTCGATTAAGTACTACATCTCACCCGACAAAGAAAATGCTTTGACCCATTATAAAATAGCAAGCAGGTCAAAATGTAAGCAGTTTTCTAAAAACCCCAAATCCAGGCTTTTCAAAATGGCTTTTTGAAAAAGCCAATAAGCCGATAAGCATTTTTCAAACTCAATTCCAAACATGCCCTAAATGTCAAAGAACGCTAAAAGATACCCAAGATACAAAACACTAAAATTGAAATTAGAAGATTATGATTTGAATACAATACCTACTTGTTGTGCTCATCCACAACAAACTCCATCAATTCATCACACAAGCTCACTTGCAACTTTAGTTGGTAAGAAATTCATGGACTCCTCTTCACACGGTGAAGATGTGGAAAAAATAAAGATGAAGTAAAGCCAATTAGGGTTTGAAATTTACCCAAACTGACGATGGTGGTGGTGTGGACGGAGAGATGAGAGCAATTTTAGGGTTTATGGAGACATGAGTTACGGTTTTTAGAAAATTTGAGATGTTATGACCAAATTGATGAGAGTAGTAGTTTTGGCCGGAATTGAGGTATAGGGTTTTGTTAATTTGGGGTGATAGGGTGGCTGAGAGGGAGGGTTCGGTACCAGAGACTCAGAGAGAACAGAGAAAGGATTAAGGAAGTGTTGCGACCCATTTAACTGTATCTGGGTTTGGTAAAAATTATGACCCGTGAAATTTAAACCTTAAACGGGTTAAAATCGGGTTAAATCAATGAGAAGTCACCATTTTAAATCAAGTAAATCCGGTGGCTCCAAAAAAAGGGGGAGCGACCAGATCGCGACACCTAGGATTTTTAGATTTTCGTTTATATATATTATTATAGATTTACCAACTTAAGTTAAGTTAAGTTTTATTAACTTAGTTTGTTTTGAGAAAGTTAGATTCCTACATGGAGGATGTTTTAAAACAAAGTCCTTAAAATAATTATTTAAATTGATTAGAAAAGGCTGAATAAATAATGGTTTTGATTTATTATTTTTGTCGGGTGGCTATGAATTTTTTGAATGGGTGCTGCTAAACGTACCCCATACACCATTTTTACTAAATATACACCCCCATTTACTTATTAGATAAATTACTATTACCTCTTAACATTATTTATATACATATTAGTCCCTACAACATTTTTTTCACTTAATAATCTCCACTACATATATCAAATTAAAAACTATCAAGTATTATTATTAATTTATTTTTTTTATTATTAATATTGTAAATATTTATAATATCTTATTTTTAATTTGAATAGTATATAATAAACCCGAAACTCGAAACCTAAAACCCTAAACCCGAACCCTAAACCCGAAACCCTAAACCCTAAACCCTAAACCCTAAACTCGAATCATAAAAAGAAAACGCAACTTGTAAAAAAAAAATATGAAATCAACATTTTTGTGTTAATTTGGTAATTATATGATTTCAAGGGGTAATATGAAAGTTGGTTTTTTCAAGGGGTATGTATAATTGTTTTGAAATTATATCTTAAATTCCATATTAATTTTAAAAAATCACTTATGTCATTACGATGATAAAGTTGACAGGGGAAGAGAACTAATAATAACTAATAAGTTAACTATTGATAAAATCTTTTGAATTTACAAGTTTGAATTGTGTAATCTAATCTATATTATCATTAACATTGAATTGGTTACTTTGATCCCTACTTGGTTTTGCCATTTATTTATTTTTTTTAATTTACCATATTGTTGTGGTTAACATCGTATACATCTTGAATATGCATAAGATATTCACACGTGAAATGTTTGTGTGGTAAAAACACTTTTATAAAGTTACTTGATAAAGTAATAAATGAATATAGCATACTTTGAGTACCTATTTTAAATTAATTGATAAGATTATTTGGACACACATGATTTACATGAATTGACCATTTCACTATTTCTCATGTTATATTATGTGAAGAGAAAGTTGTTTGTAAAAAAAATCAAGTATAACAATTTGCATTTGTCATATCTCAAATATGCTCTAAACATATAAGCATGAAACTTGTTTGTTTCTTCTTCATTGCTTGAAGTGAGTGTGATTAATATAATGATTGTTGTATATATCAAGATCATGTGCATAATTGAGCAAATTGTAATATTTTAAGCAAATTGTAATATTGGTCATGTTAATAGACCATCAAAATTTAAATGATATTCATGTTAATAATGAAACCAACCACAAGAAGTGGCAAAAGGTTTAATCATGAGAACACAATATGAAAATGTAAAAGTGATATAACATGGTCATTTGAAAAGATAATATATTGTTCTTTCATGTTTTATATGTTGTATGAAATAAGTATAAATCATATATGATCATAAACTAGAAGTTTATTGATCATTCTTATCTAGTTGTATGACCGGTTAGATCACACCGAGTCAATGATATGAAATTTATCGCAGAACCAAAAGATTCTTCCTAATAACATAACACATGTAATATTGCTCTCAAGGGGAATTATATATTTAAATGAAGGAGGGTGTGAATCCCTAAATGTTATGGAATTGAGAAAAAGATGCGCATATCCTAACATGATACCATTTAGTATTTTAAAATCAATGCATCGTATAAATAGTTATCAAATTCGCAACTTCAAGTTTGCATGATTTATGGCTTAGCTAATGAAATAGCAAGCATATTATTCCAGTTTATCTTATTTATTTTGGTAATTATACTAAATTTAATTCCCAAGTTATCAGTTCACTGAAAGAAGTGTTGAATTTTTTATACCTTATGTTCATACACAAATTGCTTTTATTGAGACAGTAATTGAACGTCTAGAATTGATTTCAAAGCAAGTGATCACAAGAGCAACAATTCATGTTTGGATTTGGGTACACGCATTTTACATACAACAGAATTAATTCACATGAAGTCAATAAGTTATAATACTTAATCCTCATTAAAGTTGGTTTTGGTCAGAACCACGTGCTTCCCATCAAAGATTTTGGTTGTGTGATATGTAATGAAATTGATCCACCACAACGCAAAAAGATTGGACCTCAAGAGAAGTTGGGAATACGTATATTCGGTATGAATGTATTATTAAATACTTAGAGCCATTAATGAGAGATATATTTACAACTCATTGGTTTTCATATCAGTGAATTAACATTCCCAATATTAGGGAGATATATAAAGGAGTTGGAAAATGAATTTAATTTGAATGAATTATCATTGATCCTCAAACTAAACTATATGAACCAAAACTGCAAAGAATAATTCATTTACAAAGATTATTGAATCAGTAATCAGACATGTTCACTGACCTAAATAGAGTGACTAATTAAGTCACATATACCAACTGCTAGTGCTCTAATTAATATTAGTGTCTAAGATGGACCATCACATAATGGTGATGAGTCTATCGCATGCCTAAAGTGTGATAGACCAATTGATTCCAAAGGTTAAATTTCCTTGAAAATTGGTACAAATAAAAAGGTATTTTGAAATACATTAGACATCATGGTTCTCGAAGAACTTCAGGTACATGAAAATAAAGAATTCTAAGAAATTATCATGTCTACAACGATATATGGAATCGAAATAAAGTCGACGTCGCTATACTTTTATATATATAACTAGCGGTTAAAATGATGATGATGAGGATCAAGATTTTAAATTTGCCTATGAAAAATGATTGGCCAAAGTGGAAAGACGCAAACAGGGCAGTGTAGAATTCTCTAAATAACATAATTTTTTTTGGACCAACAGTTCTTACAACTAAAGTTGTAAAATGTGTTAGATATAAACGGGTCTTGTATATGAGTTATGAAAATTCAATCAAGTGACATAAGGAAAAATTGGTGGCATAAGGATTTTGCAAATATGCATGATTGATTATGATTAGACACATTCTCCAATTGTGGAATCAATGACTTTCCAATACCTAAATAGTCTAGTAATACAAAGAGAGAATTGATATGTATCTAATAAATATTGTTATTCAGTTGATACTGAAAGTTTACAAGAAAGTCTTTGAAGGATTTGAATTATCAAATCATGTAAATTAAGTTCTCGAGAACACAATGATTGTTGTGTATGGAGTCATATTTGAATGCGTTACAAATATTGAAAATTTTGAATATAAATGGAACTACTGAAGAGTTTCCTAAGGTAGTTGAATAATTGAAAGGTTAATTGATACATATTAATGATGTAATTCTTGTGCATCAATAAGCATACATATATAAGATAATAGACGTGATGAGTATAATATCTCAATAAACAAATATATAGTACGATATAGATTTTTTATATGTGATATAAAAACTGATGTGTTAAAGGGGCAAGTTTGTGGAGAAAAAAATCTTGAAAAAGTGAATGCACATGCATAATATTTCAAGATGAAAAGAAATCCACGATGGATTAAAAAGTGCATGGACTTATGCTTATTAAGTATGCACTAATATAGTCGGATTGAATGTGGCACAATCAAGAAATATTTTGATGAGAGAGATAAGTTAGATGTAATGAACCATACTTTTATCAAAATTTTACTTTTAAAAGTTCACATAATCACAGCTTATAATGATGATGTACACATCATCGAGAGAAGTTGCGGAATTTTTAGAAAGAGAATTTTTTAAATACATTGACATGATGTTATTATTACTCGACCTGCAATTCAAGTATATGTATAATCTTATGTTTATCAATCCATCAAAGTACATCTAAAAGGTGTTGAGACATTTTACCAAAGACAATATTCATTCTTTGAGTATGTTAAAAGGTGTCCAACAATGCACTCTATATCATTTCCTACCTGAATATGAAAGCTTATTAGTTCGGAAATACCACAATTAAATGCATATGTGCATTATATTTATTGTTTGCTATATATGATTATTACTTTATTTATATTTATCGGCATGTGTCCAGCTAGGAGACATCGGAATGGGTTACAACATATATTTCGTGTATAAAAGATATGCATTTATATTTTACTAGCCATCAAAACAAGTATTGTTAGTCTTGTCGATGCAGAGAAACACAACAGGGTATCAATACAATAGTATATGGTTACGAGATGATACAATATAACTTTTCACGTGAAGATCATGCAACATTGTTCAACTTAACGATTCACATGTGAAGGGATGAAGACACAAATGATTGAGTACAAAACTTTAGAAGCTTTCACGGAAGATCAATATTTACCATTTTAACGGATATATAAATCCGAAGACAATATGAGCTGCACTCTTTTTCCCTTAGCTATGGTTTTGTGCCATTGGGTTTTCCTAACAAAGTTTTTAACAAGGCAGCATATCCAAGCGTATGAAGTTGATAACCAAGGGTATTATTATGTATAATTATTATTATTATTATGGTTATCAATACTTAATATAGATTAGGCATTTTCTCCAAGTTATCTTTTCATATATATATATCTAATTGTACCTCATTATATTACAAACCTAATTAAAAATCTCTCTCTTTCTCCCTACATTTCCTTCACTTATGTTTTAGCTATTAGGTTTGTTTCACAACACGTTATCAGCATGAGTTGCTTTTGAAGTTGGATAGGGTTATTAAGATATGAAGATTAAACCACCGCATACCTTGATGGCTTGATGCTTGCTTACATCTTTTCGGTCTTTCACAACATATCTGAGAGTAATTTAACTTTTTCCTCATCCTATCGAATAATATGAAATTACAAAACAAAATAACTAACTAATACAAAATAGAATATCATAATCATAATCTACTATTATAATAAACAAAAACAATTGTTGTGCCACATGACACATAATTGTCCAATTTTTTACCAAGTGACATCAATATTGCTAAACTTTGAAAGTCATAAATATTTAATTAAAACAATTAATAAATATTTTAAACATTCCATATTAATGATTTATCACTAATTTTATAGTAGTAAGTAAAGTAAATATAGTTATAAATATCTAATTAAATTAATTAATTAATATTTAAACATTTCATATTGATGATTTTTTTATAATTTTATAATAGTAATAAAGTAAAAAAAATTAGAAATAAAAGAACGTATGTAAAACTTTTGACAATCATTTTAGTGTGTATAAATTTGTGTTGTATGTTTTTAGTTTATTAGTGACAAATTCAAAATGTGACACAATTCGTCTTTACTCTAAGCAATACGAAAATGGTTCATCTTATTTGATTATTTTTTACTATAAATTGTATATAATAAATTGTTTATATGTATTGAGAACTTTTGCTAAAGTGATATAATTTATCACTCAAAAAGAATAGTAGATTAATTATGGTGTATACATGTACTCTTTCTTTAAGATCTAATAATCATTTGCCTTTTCTTTGTCATATGTTAGATGATAGTGAAATTCATTGTGCTTATATATTCATTGTCACAAACTTGCATCAGCTAGATTTTCGAGTCAAACTAATATAGAAAATGAGTTGTTTTGATCCTTAAAATACACTTGTGTCATGGAGAGTTTTGTTCTCTTGATGATATCCATTTATATTCATGAAGCAAAATTCATATCTTCTCGGAAGAGTATCTTGGTGGTGATAATATTGTGTTGTTTGTTATAGGCACAACACTCATTTTTTTTTTTAAACTTACAAGTTAAGGCCATAAAGTATACTTGACTAATATAAATGATAGAAAAATGGTTGTAATCACGGGTGTTGCAAATCGATTTTATACAAAATCATTATAAGGAGTAAGATCATGAGTAGGGTGTTCGAAATGCTAATCTATTTCTTTTAAGTTGGTTGTTTATTATTATTATTATGATTTGTTTGTGTTTTATATTATATACAGGAATCTCAAAATTGTTTGATAGATCTGGGAGGAATGATGGTTTGGTATTCAGTGAGATACTTATTTGTTGTGAATAAAATCTTTGCAACAGCTTTTTTTACTCTGATTTGTGTAATAGGTTACAACAAGTTTCATTTGAAACATGCCCACTTTTAGTATGACTTGGAACATTTCAGGAAAATTTAGCTTGTATTCGACCCTTTAAGTAAATGGGTCAAATTTACTACTTGTGTTCTCTTATAACTGGTAAAAAGGACGGGTCGTGTCAGTCGGCGCAACACATAAGAACTGGTTTGGTTGGTACAAGTTAGGGTCAGAACTGGTTATTTTAAGAAAAATATTACTTTTGGTTCTGAACATGTTTTCTTTACATTTACACACAAATATAAAACTCACTACAACTATTTAGTTTCTTGTATGTTGTTAGAATTGAGTAAAATGTGATAATAAGATGGATTGTTTGAAACTGAAAAAAATTGTGATAAAATGCCTATAACTTTATTAGTATTACAATTTCTTTGCCGATATTACCAAATATACAGTTGCTCTTGCTTCTAATTTTATAATCTAAGGCATGTATTAGGAAAAAAATACATGAAGTAAGCCACACAAGTTTATTTTGTTAGTTATTGATGGTTAATAATTTAATATCATTAAATCCTCAATTTGAATAATTTGGTAATTTTTTTTACTGATAAAAATTCTTACAACTATTAAGTCAGTAGCAATATATGATGAAACTAACACAACAATATAATTAGAAACAGTTTTTTTATATTTCTAAGCTCTTGTGACTTTTCAAAAATTTTGATGTGTGTTTTTATACATAATTATTGCAACTTGAATAGCCGGATCATATAATAAGATAACGAATGAGATTTAATTTTTCAAACCCGTGTAATACACGGGTTTATAACCTAGTTAATTAATAAAGATGCAAACTAGTATGTATAAGTGTATAACCATTATTAATTGGGCCTACTATAAGCCCAAACACAAGCTGTGGCCCTTGAGAATCGGATCCACCACACCAATCACTGAATCACCACACCATTATCACCATCACCATTCACCATTTCGTAACCCTAATTCCACCAAATCGATCCATTTCATTTCTTCAATTCAAATTCAATCTCAATCATTTGTGAAGAGTTAAGGTCCGATGGCGATGGCTGCACTGAGACGAGAAGGCAGGCGGTTCGTACCTCTCGCTTATTCTCCAACCCCCATCAATGCGATCCGATCCACTCTTGCTCCAACCGAGTACGATCTCCATCTTAATTAATTATTATTATTATTATACCTTTTCTTTAATTTGAATCTGGGTCTTTTTCTGGTGTTGGTTTTGACCCTTTGGTGTGTCGTTACGGTACTGTTTGACCGATTGATGGTGATTTTAAGTTGTTGTGGGTTTTTAATGAATTTGAGAACTGTGTTTGTAAGCATTTCGTAAGTTTATGATGTGGGTTGTTTTTTGTTTTTCAAATTGATGGAGTTTTGTGTAATAATAACACTGGAAAATTAAGATAACTTTAGTTAGTTGATTGAGGTTTAACACATAGTTAATTAGGCACATTAAGGCACTGGAATCACACATATATTTATATCTTCATTTCTTGATCTTAATCATACCCTTATGTTTAATTTGAATCTGGGTGTTGACCGATTGATGTTGCGTTAAGGAACACTGTTTGACCGCTAGATGTTACGTTAGGTTATATCGTTATTTGTTTGTGCATCTGGTGATTAGGTTTCCTGTTAATAATACCTATTTCGTGGATAAACATGTGATATTTCTGATGAAGTTGTGTGTTTTGAATGGACTTAACAACTTTATTTGTGACTATTTCATAACTTTGGAGCAACTTTTGGCTTCATGTTGTATTAGTTTTGCTTTGAACAAATCTATTATCATTATGACTCTGTTTGTTTTCAGGACAGTAGTGTTAAACTAATGGTTATTACATGTTTGACTGGTGCTGCAGGGAGCAGGTGGGCCTTGGTGTTCGCTCTATTTCAACTCAAGTTGGTAATAACATTATGCTATTCTGTTAATGTTAACATTGTTTCTCATTATTTTGAACAGACTATGCTATTTAGAGTTACCTTTATGAGTGTTCATTGTGTTAATTATTATTTGGGCAGTAAGAAACCGTATGAAGAGTGTTAAGAACATCCAGAAGATTACCAAGGCCATGAAGATGGTTGCAGCTTCAAAGCTGAGAGCAATTCAAGTTAGAGCCGAGAATTCTCGTGGACTTTGGCAGCCATTTACTGCTCTTCTTGGCGACACCCCAAGTACATTTGTTTTTTTTTTTTGTAAAATGTTGGTATTTTATTATCTTTGAATCTTCTGTTTTTTGAACTTTCTATTGTTTTATTGTTTTATTACTAGGTGTGAATGTGAAGAAGAATGTCATTGTCACTATTTCTTCAGACAAAGGTCTTTGTGGTGGTATTAACTCTACTTCAGTGAAGATAAGCAGGGCTCTTCACAAGATAAATTCTGGTATGAATACATAATATACATTTTTAGTGGATTTCAACTTTTATTATCATCGTCAGATGTCAAACTATATCTTTATTTTTCATTTGTTAATTTTATGCAGGCCCGGAAACTGAAAGTAAGTATGTAATTTTGGGAGAAAAGGGAAAGGCCCAACTGACCCGTGACTCTAAGAACGACATTGAGTTGATTATGACTGAGTTGCAAAAGAACTTTCTGAACTACACTCAGGTTAGTTGGTGCACAATAGTGTATTTGCTTTTTTGTTGATATCAATCAATCAATCAATCATACCCAGTAAAATCCCACCGACAGCAAAGCTATAAGTAGGGTCTGGGGAGGGTGGGATGTAGGCACACCGTACCTCTATCCAAAGGAATAAAGAGGTGGCTTCCAGAGAGACCCTCGGCTCTAAGTACATGTGTATGAAGCAAAATAAAGGAAATCAAAGTTTAACAGTTATATAAAAACTACTACTAATTATAATAATATTAATAATAAGATCACAGTTTAACAGCTATATAAAAGCTAATAATAATTATAATAATAATAATAATAATATATGTAAGGGAAATACCATTATGGTATGTGACCTAAATAAGTTAAGTCTAAGCCCTAAGGTATTCAATTCTCTCTAAAAATCCTTAACTTTAATTCTACTTCTCCACGAATTCCTATCCTCAACCATGTCCTCGGAGAGGTTTAGGTCTATCAAATCATGCCTAATCCTCTCATCCCAAGTCAATTTCGGTCGTCCTCTACCCCTCCTCCCCTCTATAGTAATGTTTTCTACGGATCTAACAGGATTCGTCGTCTGTCTTCTCTTTACATGTCCAAACCATCTCAATCTCCACTCTCTTATCTTGTCTGCTATGTTCGCCACCCCTAATCTCTCGCGAAACACAACGTTTCTTATTCGGTCTAGCCTTGTGTGCCCACACATCCAACGTAGCATTCTCATTTCTGCTACCTCCATCTTCCGCACTTGTGCCTTCTTGATGGCCCAACAATCTGTTCCATATAGCATTGCAGGTCTAACTGCCACCCTATAGAATTTTCCCTTTAGTTTAGTCGAGAAACTCTTTTCGCACAATATACCTGTGGCTGCTTTCCATCCACACCATCCTACCTGAACTCGGTGGGTCACATCACTGTCTAATTCCCCATCGCTCTGTACAAATGATCCTAAATACTTGAACTTCGTTACCCTGCGGGACCACTTGCCCTTCAATTGTGATCTGTGCGTCTTCATTGTCGTTTATCCCACCAAAATCACAGTGGATGTACTTCGTCTTAGATCGGCTAATCTTTAAACCTTTTGTCTCTAAGGTTGTTCGCCACTCCTCAAGCCTCATGTTTAGATCTTGTTTTTTCTCAGCAAGTAACACAATATCGTCTGCGAACATCATGCACCACGGGAGAGTCCCCTGAATCGACTTTGACAACTCATCCAAGACTACTGCAAAAAGAAACGGGCTCAACGCTGACCCCTGGTGAAGACCTACCTCTACAGGAAAGAAATCAGTATCCCCCACTGGCGCACGGACACTTGTTTCACTCCTGGTATACATATCCATAATTATCTCTATGTATTTCCTGGGCACTCTTCTACCCTCCAAGCACTCCCAGAGCACCTGTCGTGGCACACTGTCGTAGGCCTTTTCTAGGTCAATAAACACCATATGTAGATCACGCTTCTTCTCCCTATACTTTTCCATTAATCTTCTTATAAGGTGTATTGCCTCTGTGGTGGAACGGCCCGGCATGAAGCCAAATTGGTTGACCGTAACCTGAGTTTCTCGTCTAAGTCTACCCTCAATCACTCTTTCCCATAGCTTCATAGTATGACTTAGTAGTTTGATTCCTCGGTAGTTACCACAACATTGGGCGTCTCCTTTGTTCTTATAGATAGGAACTACAACGCTGCTCCTCCACTGGTCTGGCATCTTACCTGATTTGAGAATACTATTGAACAGAGTAGTTAACCACATGACTCCTTCCTCCCCCAGACACTTCCACACCTCGATGGGTATGTTGTCTAGGCCAACCGCCTTAGACCTTCCCATCCTCCTAAGTGCGTCCTTCACCTCTTCTCGTGTGATCCGTCGGCAGTAGCAGTTATTCGATTGTTGTCGTTGAAAGTTTGTGTTGTCATGTTCTTCTTGGAAAGCTCTCCCATTGTTAAAAAGATTGTGGAAGTAGGTTTGCCATCTTAGCTTGATGTCCTGCTCCTTGACCAATACATGCCATCTGTATCCTTTATGAACTTCACCGGTCCTAGATCTTGCCTTCTACGCTCCCTGGCTTTGGCAATCTTAAACATAGCATGTTCCCCCTCTTTTGTTTCTAGACTTTCATACATCCGTTTAAAGGCCGCCTTCTTTGCTTCCGCCACTGCCCTCAAATCCACTCGCTCCTCCTCATTCGTGCACCTCATTAGCTCCCTAAAACATCCTTGTTTGTCCCTTATCTTGTCTTGCACTGCGTCATTCCACCACCAAGACTCCTTATGCCCACTTGTCTTTCCTGTTGTGACCCCGAGAGTCTCCTTTGCTACTTGGATGATCTTTGTCTCCATAGCTTCCCATATATGAGTTGAGTCCCCATTTAGTCGAGCCCGCGTATGCAGCATGAGTTTATCCTTAAACAGTAGGAGATTTTCGTCCTTCAAATTTCCCCATCGAATTCTCGGTGTACCTTTCTTCTCTCGAACAGTCAGCATATTTCTGAAGGCTATATCTGTCACTAGTAGTCGATGTTGAGTCACAACTGCCTCCCCAGGTATGACTTTGCAGTCCTTCCACCAACGTCGGTCTTCTTGCCTCATCAAAAGGTAGTCAATTTGCGTGTCGCGTCCGCCACTGCTAAAAGTGATTAAATGAGAATCTTGTTTCCTAAAATAAGAATTTATAATACCTAGGTCATGTGCCACCGCAAACTCTAGAAAATCTGTTCCGGTCTCATTCCTATCACCAAAACCGAAACCCCCATGAACGGCTTGAAAACCATCGTTAGCCTTACCAATGTGTCCATTAAAATCTCCTCCTATGCAAATCCTCTCCCCCCTAGGTATGCCCCCTACCACTGCGTCTAGGCAATCCCAAAATTCTCTCTTTTCCTGATCCCCTAGGCCTACATGAGGCGCGTAGGCGGAGACTACTGCCACTACTTCCTCTCCTAGTACTAATTTCAACACCATAATCCTGTCATTATGTCTTATCACCTCCACCACACTAGTGTGTATTTCCTTAGCCACTAGAAACCCCACTCCATTCCTAGCTCCATCAGACCCCGAGTACCACAACTTATACCCATTACACTCAGCCCCTCTATGTCCTTTCCACTTAGTCTCCTGGAGGCATGCTATCTGAACCCTACGTCTTTTAAGCACATCTACCAATTCTAGCAACTTACCATTTAATGTTCCTACATTCCAAGAAGCCAAACGCAATATACGCTCCCTATCTTTACTCTTTCCTACACCCCTCGTTTCAGGACATGGTCTCAAGTAATAGTCATGGTTCCTACGCTCTATGGTTGCAACTAATCACACAAACACAAGCAATAGAACACCAAATCAATAATAATAATAATAATAATAATAATAATAATAATAATAATAATAGTAACAAAAACTAATAATAATAATAATGATAATAATAATAGTGTGTAGCAATAACAATAATAGTCAAGAGATCTTAAAATGAAAATAAACTCCAAAGATCCGGATCACGTATGTTCTAATGATAATAATAATAATAATACTAATAATAATAATAATAGTGAGAAAGGAACGAGTATACCGGGACAACACAACAAGGTGAACCAACAATTCCGGCGACTTTTACGGCGGCCGTGGGTGGTGACGCAGCGGCAGGAGGCGGCGCGACAGCAGATCCGGCAAGCTGTGAGATCGGCGGACAGGAGTGGCAGCACACACCAGTGGTAGCAGCAAAAGATGAATTCCGGTGGCTGCAGCTCGTCGAAAATGGCGGCGGCGCGTCGGAAAAACAACCAGCAGTCGGTGGCAGTAGCAAATGACAGCACCGGCGGCTCAAGATGGTTGCGGTGGTGCTTGCGGTGGTTAGTAGCATTAATATATAACATCAGTCTTTGTTTTGAGTATTATGTTTAGTGATTGTCTGTTGCATGTTAATGTAGCATTACCACTAGCATCAATTCATTACTTGTCTAATCGCATAAAGATATGTGTTTTATGTTTATTCATGAGGAATAGTATGTAGGTTAACTATGTTATGTAGGCATAGAAATAATGTAAAAGTCTTCCTTTTGCATATAATTAAATCCTTTTGACTTTAAAAACACACAAAGGTCATTCTTGCATTATCGAGTCCCTAAAAATTATAAAAGACTTGTTTTATAACTTTTAAAATTTCAGGGACATTAGTCGTGAAAAGTGAAAACAGAGGACTTATTTACTACTTTGATTTGCAGGTATCTGTACTTGCAGATGACATCTTGAAGAATGTGGAGTTTGATGCATTGAGGATTGTATTCAACAAGTTTCATTCAGTTGTCTCATTTCTGCCAACAACTGCAACCGTGTTGTCTCCTGAGGTAAAAATCATGTTTGAATAATTACTGTTTTGCCATTACGTGCTTATGCTTAGATGTGTTTTTTTAAAGATTGTCGAAAGAGAATCTGAAGCTGGAGGAAAGATTGGTGATTTAGATTCTTATGAAATTGAAGGCGGTGAGACCAAATCAGAAGTTCTCCAAAACCTTGCTGAGTTCCAGCTTTCTTGTGTAAGCACCCTTAAATTTATAACTTTGTGGATATTATTGATTGTTACTTTTTAATACTACCAATGTATATTAAACATGTGCATGTTTTTCATTAAACTTTTGATAACAGGTAATGTTCAATGCGGTTTTGGAGAATGCATGCAGTGAACAAGGAGCCCGGATGTCTGCTATGGACAGTTCTAGCAGAAATGCCGGTGAAATGCTTGACCGTCTCACTCTTACATACAACAGGTCCTCTCTTTCTCTCTGTGTGTATATATATAATTATATGTCTGTATATATGTAACTATATACTTATTTTTGTGTGTATCGTGGTTTCCAGGACCCGTCAAGCATCTATCACAACTGAGCTTACTGAGATTATTTCTGGAGCGTCTGCATTGGAGGGTTAACTGTTGTGTTCTTTTGTTTATTTTGGCAAGACCCGCCGGATGGTCACGAAATAAAACCATACTTTTTTGTTGTTGAAATTCTCAAATAATCTGGGTTTGAATTACTATCTATCAGGGGCAAATCTGTCCTTTTGCATTCAAGTTTATTTAGGCTTTCTCATTGTGTTTCGCGATGTTGATAGTTCATGTATGCTGTTGGTTTTTTTATATGAATTCTACAGTTTTTTCCGTTATCCTGCACGCATTGGTTTATACATAGAACTAAATCTTATATATTGTGGATTTCGGGCGAGGAGGTAGATGTTATCTATTGAGAGTTGCCGGCATTTAGTCATGCTAAACACTATGAACTTGACTTGTTTTGTTTTTTGTTATGATTTAATCTAAAACTTGTACCAAAAATTCATCATCATCATCGTACTCAGTATATCCCACCAATAGTAAAGCTATGGTAGGGTCTGAGGAGGGTAAGATGTAGACAGCCTTACCTCTACCCCGTAGGAATAGAGAGGTTGCTTCCGGTGAGACCCCCAGCTCGATGGTAGTTTTGCATCAAGCCTTGGACATAAGGCACATAACACTCAACCATTGGGACACCGGCCGATTGGTGCATGTACCCTTGTCTTTCGGCTATCAACGCTACCATATGATGCCTGATTAACCTTCCGCCACTTTTAACGTTATTTTCACGAGATTAGTAAAATAACGTCAAAATTAGTGCAATTTCACTTTAGCCCACCTGAGGGTTCACACATATACACATTATATGCGCGCACCCAAGCAGGGCATTTGTACCAAAAATTCATAAATAATATAAATGAATGTCAAAAAGACTCCAAGTATGGTTTAAAGAAAATGCAAACAGCCTCATTAACAATCACATTAGGGTATGCACAAAGCTCCATAAGTATCTGATGATCCTCTACAAACCGAAACATTAGCACGTTTCTAATCAAATCCAAAGTTCCATTCGATTATTCAGTATTTCACTCAAAAAAGAAAAACTATAAACGTTCAATTTATACAAAGTTGAGTAGTGGCGAAACTCATTTCTCACCAAAGAAGTTTATCAAACAAGTGGTGGGGCAAAGGTAAGTAAATCCCGGTTGCGGAATAGAATACTAATACAAAAACCTGTAAGTCATGCAATGCAATAGTGGAGTCATGAACAAGCATAATTCCATGATAAAACAAGTGGAGTCGTGAACAAAATGCCTAAATTTCAAGTCGCAACATTGGAATTCTGAACCTTCGTTGACATGGACACTTCCAAGAATGTTTTCATAACCGGATCGGACGTTAAACCGGACACCTTACTGGTTCACTGGTTGGACCGGTCGGACCGGTTGAACCGGATTTACGAACCGGATATACGTTTTATATACGTGTATGTATAAAATACAAGTGTATATGTTATAACTGTATATTAAGTATATTCAAATTCCATCAGATTGTTAGTATGGGCCATGGTAATAGTTTGAGATGTATATGTAAGCCCATCAGCCCATAATAATAAAAACCCTATACATTCATTATCACAAAAGCTGCCATCGTGGATTCGTGGTTGTGAATCCCTTCTATGTTTCAGTTTCTAATCTGGTTTTGGCTAATAGGGGTGAGCAGAAAACGAAAATACCGAACCGAAACCGAATTAACCCGAAAAAAATCGAACCGATGCATTAACAGATGTTTTTTTTTTGTTTTTTCTGAAAAACCCGAAATTTCGATTTCGGTTCGGTTACCTATTTCAAAAAAAACCGAAAAAAACCAAACCGAACCGATTAACTTTAAATATTAAAATAAATAATTTAAATGAATGTTAATATATTTATACTAAGCCATATGCGACCAACAACCGAAACAAATTAGGAGTTTGTTGGTTCAATAGATTTGTAAGAGAAATTAGAGTTTGTGAAAGGAATAGTAAATGTTAATATGTATTTTTGTACGTAAGAACTAGTCGCATAAAACAATTGATAGAACAAAAAAAACAAAACAAAAAAAACGAATATAACCGAAACCGAAACCCGAAATACCGAAAAAACCGAAAACCGAACGGTTTGTATATATGAAAAAAAACCGAATTTTCGGTTTCGGTTTCGGTTTCACCCAAAAACCGAACCGAAACAAACCGTGCTCAGCCGTACTGGCTAGTCTGCATCCAAAACCAGCGTTTCCCAGGTTTAGATGCTTCTTATCCTTTTCAATCAAGATCCGACGGAAGCAAGTCCATTTTATTTATAACCGGTCTGATTTCCGATCCCCGGTTCTCTCCGGTTCAACCGCATGACCGCACTTGACCGGCCGGGTTTCAGAGAAGCGAGCCAACTATGTAGAATCGGACCCGCCAGCCTCACCGAGCCGGTCCGCTCCGGTCGTTAAAACACTGCTTCCAACTCGATCACCCCATGGATTAGTCAAGGGTGTTAGTCAATGCCGGCTCAGTTGGGTCTAAAGCAAATCCTAAAATTGCGATATATTTTTTATAGAAGTAATTATTAAGGACTTACCATTGTTACTCTATTTATGGCGAGCAATTCACTGACATAGCAACATAAAGTACACCGGGTTCGGCCGAATGAACCCGGTTCTCTTTCGGTTTTATATATAAACATGTAGTATCAAATTAACGAACGAACACATTTTTTTTGCGAACAAACCAGTGGCGGAATCGGAACTTTTGGACTGGGGGGTCATAATAGAATTGTTATGCATTCTTAATCCCTTAACATTTTTAATCCGTAACTGCACATCAGTTACTTCTTTTACTAATAATAATAATTAGTAATTGTAGCATTTGATGTCTCGCCTCTTGTTGTCTAAATTATTCTTAATTAACTCTATCGGAAAAGAGAACTTCGGATAGTAGTGGTAATTAACTGGTTTACGTAAGGCATGGGCAACAATAGTTTAATCTTCCAATTATTTAACTATTCTCAACTTATTGTATCACTATT
>NW_027502361.1:0-68721 GCF_021521415.1 Bidens hawaiensis | reverse complement strand
CTAACATTCAAACTCAGGGTATCACAATACATTTTATTATATGATATGCTATACAAGAAATCTCTTGCAGGTCCATACTTGAGGTGTATCGAGGATCCTGAAATTCAAAGAGGTGCTCAAAGACTTTCACGAAGGTGATTGTGGTAATCACACTGAAGGTAGAGCCTATTCCTAAGGATTCTGAGAACAGGAAACTATTGGCCAACCATGAAGAGAGACGCCATGTATCCTATATCCCATCATGGCCTTTCATGAAGTGGGGGATGGATATTATGGGTAAACTACCTAGGCACCAGGAGGAAAAGTATCATGCTTGCAATGACTGATTACTTTTCAAAATGGATAGAAGCAGAAGCTTATGTTCTAGTACGCGAAAAAGAGGTGATATATTTCATTAAAAGAAATATTATTACTAGATTTGGTAACCCTTCAGAAATTATTTGTGACAATGGTTTCCCAGTTTATTGAGAAAAGAACCACTAACTTTTGTGACAATTGGGGCATCAAGATGATTACTTCAACTCCAGTTGCATCCTCAAGCTAATGGCCAAGCAGAATCAAGCAACAAGATAATCATCGACAACTTGAAGAAGAAACTAGGATCCAAGAAAGGAAAGTAGGCCGAAGAGCTACCTTATGTTCTTTGGGCTGATTGAACAACACCCAAGAATGCAACGGACCAAACACCTTTCTCATTGGTGTTTGGATCAGAAGCAGTAATCCCTACAGAGATGGTGGTTCCTACAGCCAAAACGAGCATCCGTGATCCTGAGGTCAATAAAGAAATCCTTCTCGAATACTTGGATACTATTGAAGAACTCAGAGACCTAGACAAGATCAGAATGGCGGCATATCAACAAAAGGTAGCTGGGGCAAACAACAAAAGCATAAGGATCAGAAGACTTCAAGAAGGAGATCTGGTCTTGAGGAAAGCCTTCCAAAATACAACCAACCCAACCAATGGAAAGTTAGCTCCTAAATGGGAAGGTCCCTATTTGATTGAATTGGAAGCTGGGAAAAGGGCATATCATTTGCTCACTATGAAAGGAAACAGGTTACTAAGAGCATGGAATGCTATCCACCTCAAGAAATACTTTTCTGGTCAGGATCAAGTATCCTCTGAGGATTGAGTATCCTTAAAGGATCAAGGATCCTAAAATTGGTAATATCTATCAACATCACTTATTCATTTTAAATTTTTAATTTAATTAAGGATAACATATTCTTAACATTTGTATATTCCAAGTTTTATGTAACAATGGTAGGATTAATAAGGTATTCAATGATCAAGAGGTGGCCATATATCCTTTACATTTAAGGTACTAAACTATTTCTGTGACACCCGGTAAATTCCCAATCCCTTAAACCAAGTAATCAACCTAAATATTAGGTAATTATGTTATGTGCGCCCTGCGCGAGCGCGCATGTTAGTCAGCGCGTGCATTTGTTATGTACGCCCTGCGCGAGCGCGCCATGTTAGTCAGCGCGTGCATTTGTTATGTTACGCCCCTGCGCGGTGCTAGCGCGCCATGTTAGTCAGCGCGTGCATTTGTTATGTACGCCCTGCTGCGGAGCGCGCCATGTTAGTCAGCGCGTGCATTTGTTATGTGCGCCCTGCGCGAGCGCACCATGTTAAGAACCAGCGTGGAGCATATGTTAGATGCGCCATGCGCGAATGTTTTGGCTTTATGTTTTCATGTAACTTAACGTTATGTTGTCTATGGGTTGACCATCCCGCATGATGCTAAGGCGGGTGCATCCTAAATCATTTATGCGCGTGCGGAAGGGAACTAACCTCCCGCATGGCGGGGGAACATTGAGAGCTAGTTTGTCTGAAGCTCCAAGATGGAATTGACTTCAACATGACTGATCACTATGTTGAAATACCAAGACCACCTGGAGAATCTGCAAATGAAACTCAATATCCCTAACTGCGAGAAGGTTACGCACCTACCCGCAGCAAAGAAATGTCCTTCACGCAGAAAGCTATGCGCACAAAGTGATTGCGCACAGAACACTTAGTCTATTCTCCAGTCATAAGGAGATTACTCCCGCCCAAAAGGAAACAGTAGCGTGTTTCAGAGATTTTCCACTTTTTACTGAACACTGACAAAAGTACCTGAAAAAGCACACTGTAACATGAAAAGTCAACTGTCAGCCACCCTATTCTCACCAACCCCAGACCTGCATGCCCTGTCCAAATCAAATCAAGATCTTTTGTCCACACCTCCACTTTTAAATAAACAATAAACAATAATAATTTCCATACTTCATCATCATTACACCTAGATATGAAAAGATTACAATCCCCTAAAGCAAGGGATTGTGTTCCCTTGAGTTTGCCTATAAATATGTAACCTAAATTATCACTCAAAACACACTTCAAAGAACTGCAAACTTGCACTAATCATCTCCCGAGCATCCGTTATTTTCGATTCCGTTCCAGTTACTAGGTAAGCCGAGGTTATAAACTTGAGATCTACTTTCCAAACCTTATATTCTCCTATTTCTTGATCTTAATATATATACTCCTTGTTATTTAATCGTATTCTAGACCTTCGATTCCGAGGGCCAACACCAAGAAAACCCGAATCTCGATTAATCCCTTAACAAAAACCACAGGTGAGTCTCACAGCCCCTATTTTCACTGTTTTCACTATTTTTAAACTGTTTTCGGGGCGAGGGACACGTACTTAAATAATGTTTTATCATGGTATACTTACAAGCTATGCAAGCGATTATGTGTTTAAGTTATGTTTCATGATGAGCAATGCAAACGGTTATCTAAGGTTTTCGATGTATGTGCGCTAGAACTCGAGTAAGTGATCACTTTACCATTGGAACTCTAAGGGTAGGGACTGCTGGTTTGATCCACCCACTCGTAGGGGTCGCACCTCTTTGCATGGACGAGTGCCTAGCATGGTCATGGGGCAGTACTATGGGTTTGAGCCCGCTCGTAGGGGTCGCACCTCTTTGCATGGACGAGCGCCTTGTTTTCCGGCACAACGTCCGCGCGTAACCCGCGGGACGGAATTATTGATTAGCTCGTAGTGGCAGCGCCACTTTGCATGGACGAGCACCTGTTCCTGAAACGTTCGCGCGTAACCCGCGGGACGGTATTACTTTAGCTCGTAGTGGCAGCGCCACTTTGCATAGACGAGCACAGTTCCCAGAAATGTTCGCGCGTAACCCGCGGAACGATTTTATCAGAATATGTTGATAGAACTATGTTTTACCAAGCATGTGTTTTAATGATGCTATCAGAACTATGTTTCAGAATGATTTGTATCAAGATTAGGATGCAATACGATTTATCAAGTTACTAAAACTTGTGAACTCACTCAGTTTATACTGATTCAAATGTTTTTACGTGTCTTTCAGGAGATAACTAGGTAGCGCATGGAGTCACACTTAGAGCACCTCACGCTGAACATCTAAACTAGCTTTTTGGAAGATTTTAGTTCTATCCCTTCGATGCGCGTGGTTGTTCCCGCCGCGCATGGGGATATGGCGTGGAAATCTTCAACAGTTTTTATACTTGGATGTTTTTATGTAATTTTTAATCAATGTAATGTATTTGTATTAAACTTTTCATGCGCAATGAAAATCTTTGAATGTTTGCAATGGCCCGTGCTTAATTATCAATCCCCACTCGTGCGCGCCCGGCTGTTTCCGCCGCTCAGGGCCGGGTGTGACAGATTGGTATCAGAGCACTGGTTATAGCGAACTAGGAAAAGAAGTTTTAACCTAGACTATAACCGTTGGGGAATCGCATGAAATATTTTTCAAAGAAAATATTTTCAAAAGAAACTATACACACACTTAGGAACATGGGTCACACAGTGTAGTAATAATGATAACATAATGTGCTCAGAGTACATGCGCTAAGCCTGATATATTTTCACTCTTTTAAAGCGAGAATGCCTCCAACTAAAGCCAAAGGAATTACCATGACACCCGAGGAACTCGCGGAAATAATCGCGCAAGCAATCGCAACACATGAGGCCAGCAAGGCCGAATCAAGTCAGGGTCGTCAGAATGAGACCCCAGAACCCGAATCAGGAGCCTTGGACAAAGGATGCTCCTATAAGACATTCATGGCCTGTAAGCCTTGGCCATTCAAGGGAACCGAAGGGGCCATTGGGCTCTACAACTGGATTGACAAGATGGAGACAGTTCTCTCCATTAGCGGATGTAGTGAGAACCAGAAGGTCCTTTACGCGACCTGCATGTTCCAAGAGGCAGCTTCGTCTTGGTGGAAGCTTCAAACGAAAACATTGGGGCGAGAAGTTGCTCTCCACAAGACCTGGGAGGATCTGAAGGAGATGATGATGAGAAAGTTCTGCTCTCGCGCAGAAATCCAGAGTCTACAACAGGAATTCTGGAACCACACCATGGTAGGAACGGATATCGACGCCTACAACAACCGGTTCAACGAACTTTGCCAGTTGGTGCCAGACATGGCAAACACGGAGGAAAAGAAGATCGAGAGGTATATTTTTGGGTTACCTCCTGTTGTTAGGGTTCCGCTCAACGCCGCAGCGCCTCCAACCTTTGATGAGGCGGTAGCGCGGGCCATCACCCTTACAAGGGATACGGTCCGTGCGGGTATGTTGACTACGCGCGGAATCGAGCAGCGAACCTCTGATCCCAAGAGGAAATGGAACTCTCACCACCGAGGGTCCGACTCCAAGCAGCCACCGTTTAAGAAGCAGGAAAGCGCAAGGGTTTACGCGATTCAGGCCGCGGAGCCACCACGAAAAGGATACAGCGGGCCTCGCCCATGGTGCAGCAAATGCAAGTATCACCACGAGGGTGAATGCGCAAGAATCGAATGTGCCAAATGTGGCAGACCAGGGCACAAGACGATGAATTGCCGTGTCAGAGAAGCTGGAGCAAGCGACAACTGCTACGCATGCGGGAAGCCAGGGCATTTTAGTCGGGATTGCCCGCAAAAGGGGAACCAAGCTCGCGGGAGAGCTTTTGTGATCGGCGCAGGCGAAGCTAAAGAAGAGCCGAATGTGGTAACCGGTACGTTTTTGCTTAACGGACATTTTGCATCCGTCTTATTTGATACTGGCGCTGACCTAAGTTTTGTATCCGCTGAGTTTAAAGACTCCCTAGGCCTAGCAACCAGTAGGCTAGACACGCCTTATACTATAGAACTAGCCAATGGTAGGCAGTTATGCGCGAACGAAAGAACTGATCAATGTGTAATAGTCATGGGAGGTCACGGGTTCAATATTAATTTGTTGCCAATAGACGTGGGAAGTTTTGACATGGTGGTAGGTATGGATTGGTTAGTCGAGAACCACGCGGAAGTCATTTGCCATGAGAAGCAGGTTCGGATCCCACTGTTGAACGGAGAAACCTTGGTAATTCAAGGGGAAAGAAGGGGAGTTGCGACGAAACTGATTTCGTGCCTAAAGGCGCGAAAGTGCCTAAGGAAAGGGTGCTACGCCTTCCTGGCGCATGTCGTAGAGAAGAAAGGAGATGAGCGAAGAATTGAAGACTTACCAGTAGTGCGCGAATTTCCAGAAGTTTTTCCTGAAGATTTGCCCGGATTACCGCCGCCGCGACAAGTCGAGTTTCGTATTGATTTAGTCCCAGGAGCTGCGCCAGTAGCTCGAGCGCCTTATCGATTAGCTCCATCTGAGATGCAAGAGCCATCCAATCAGTTACAGGAACTATTGGATAAGGGTTTCATACGCCCAAGCTTTTCACCTTGGGGAGCTCCAGTACTGTTTGTTAAGAAGAAGGATGGTTCGTTCAGAATGTGTATTGACTACAGGGAGCTGAACAAGCTGACAGTCAAGAATCGGTACCCCTTACCGAGGATTGACGACTTATTTGACCAGTTGCAGGGATCCAGTTATTATTCGAAGATAGATCTACGGTCGGGATACCACCAACTTAGGGTCCATGAGGAAACTGTGCCGAAAACAGCCTTCCGAACTAGATACGGCCATTATGAGTTCTTAGTGATGCCTTTCGGGCTAACTAATGCGCCGGCTGTGTTCATGGATCTGATGAACCGCGTGTGCAAACCATACTTGGACAAGTTTGTGATTGTGTTTATAGATGATATTCTGATTTACTCACGGACCGAGGCCGAGCATGAGCAACACCTGAGATTGATTTTGGAATTGTTGAGGAAAGAAAAGTTGTATGCGAAGTTTTCCAAGTGCGAGTTTTGGCTTAGAGAAGTTCACTTTCTCGGTCACGTTGTAAACAAGAAAGGAATACACGTTGATCCTTCCAAAGTCAAGGCCATCGAAAACTGGGAAGCGCCAAAAACCCCAACTGAGGTGAGGCAATTCCTAGGACTAGCTGGCTACTATCGACGCTTCATTGAGAACTTCTCCAAAATAGCTCTACCTCTGACCGCGCTAACCCAGAAAGACAAGAAGTTTGTTTGGGGCGAAAATCAGGAAACAGCATTTCAAATGTTGAAACAGAAGTTATGTAGTGCGCCAATTTTGTCTTTGCCCGAGGGGATGGATGACATTGTTGTTTACTGCGACGCTTCACATCAGGGACTTGGATGTGTCCTTATGCAGCGAGACAAAGTCATAGCGTATGCCTCACGCCAACTCAAGACCAATGAAAAGAACTACACAACGCATGATTTAGAACTTGGAGCGGTTGTCTTCGCGCTAAAGATTTGGCGCCATTACCTCTATGGTACAAAGTGTATAATCTTTACGGATCACAAGAGCCTTCAACATATATTTGATCAAAAGGATTTAAACATGAGGCAACGGAGATGGGTGGAGTTGTTGAATGATTATGATTGTGAAATTAAGTACCACCCTGGAAAGGCGAATGTGGTAGCAGACGCGCTAAGTAGGAAGGAGCGAATAAAAACGCTACGAGTCAAGGCTCTAAGGTTGACCATTCACGCAGATCTCTCTACTCGCATCCGAGACGCTCAGCAAGAAGCCTTGAAATCAGAGTTTGTTAAAAACGAATGCCTTGGGGGTATGGTTAAGAGTTTGGAACTTAAAGAGAACGGCAATCTATATTTCGCTAACCGCATATGGGTCCCTCTCAAGGGAGGATTGCGCGAGCAGGTATTGAACGAAGCTCACAAAACGCGGTATTCCGTACATCCTGGCGCAGACAAGATGTACCAAGATGTTAAAACGCTGTATTGGTGGCCCAATCTTAAAGGCGCCATCGCGACATATGTCAGTAAGTGCCTGACGTGTTCGAAAGTGAAGGCTGAATACCAGAAACCATCAGGGTTGCTTCAGCAGCCAGAAATTCCCATGTGGAAGTGGGAACAAATCTCTATGGACTTCATCACCAAACTGCCAAGGACACCTGGGGGTTATGACACAATATGGGTTATTGTGGATCGGCTAACTAAGTCAGCGCACTTCCTGCCGATCAAGGAAACCGATAAGATGGAAAAGTTAGCCCGACTGTATATTCGAGAAGTAGTTTCAAAACATGGAGTCCCAGTGTCCATCATTTCTGATAGAGATAGTCGGTTCACATCAAGGTTTTGGAGATCGTTACAAGGGGCTTTAGGTACTCGTCTTGACATGAGTACGGCATATCATCCTCAAACGGATGGGCAAAGCGAGCGAACAATCCAGACATTGGAAGATATGCTACGCGCGTGCGCAATCGATTTCGAAGGTAGCTGGGATACTCATCTCCCATTGGTTGAATTTTCTTACAACAACAGCTATCACACAAGCATTAAGGCTGCGCCGTTCGAAGCTTTGTACTGGGCTGAAGTAGGTGACAAGCAAATGACTGGTCCAGAATTGATCCAAGAAACAACAGACAAGATTTTTCAGATAAGGGATCGCCTTAAGACAGCGCGCGACAGACAGAAGAGCTACGCAGATGTGCGAAGGAAACCATTGGAATTTCAAGTAGGGGATAAAGTACTTTTGAAAGTCTCTCCATGGAAAGGAGTCCCCCGTTTCGGCAAGCGAGGAAAGTTGAATCTGCGCTTCATTGGACCATTCGAGATCCTGGAAAGGATCGGTCCGGTTGCTTATAAACTCCGTTTACCCGCCGAACTCAGTGGAGTTCATGATACGTTTCATGTGTCCAACCTCAAAACGTGCTTATCTGACGAAACGTTGATTTTGCCGTTGGAAGAGATTCACATCGACAAACAGCTGCACTTCGTAGAAGAACCTATAGCAGTAACCGATTGGAAAGAACAAAAGTTACGCAGAAGCAAAATCAAGTTAGTAAAGGTTCAATGGAACTCGAGGCGTGGGCCTGAATTCACTTGGGAAAGAGAAGACCAAATACGCAAGAAATACCCACACCTCTTTCAGAGCATGGCTTCTGCCAGCAACGTCTCCTAAATTTCGGGACGAAATTCGTTTAACGAGGGGAGAATGTGACACCCGGTAAATTCCCAATCCCTTAAACCAAGTAATCAACCTAAATATTAGGTAATTATGTTATGTGCGCCCTGCGCGAGCGCGCCATGTTAGTCAGCGCGTGCATTTGTTATGTACGCCCTGCGCGAGCGCGCCATGTTAGTCAGCGCGTGCATTTGTTATGTACGCCCTGCGCGAGCGCGCCATGTTAGTCAGCGCGTGCATTTGTTATGTACGCCCTGCGCGAGCGCGCCATGTTAGTCAGCGCGTGCATTTGTTATGTACGCCCTGCGCGAGCGCGCCATGTTAGTCAGCGCGTGCATTTGTTATGTGCGCCCTGCGCGAGCGCACCATGTTAAGAACCAGCGTGAGCATATGTTAGATGCGCCATGCGCGAATGTTTTGGCTTTATGTTTTCATGTAACTTAACGTTATGTTGTCTATGGGTTGACCATCCCGCATGATGCTAAGGCGGGTGCATCCTAAATCGTTTATGCGCGTGCGGAAGGGAACTAACCTCCCCGCATGGCGGGAACATTGAGAGCTAGTTTGTCTGAAGCTCCAAGATGGAATTGACTTCAACATGACTGATCACTATGTTGAAATACCAAGACCACCTGGAGAATCTGCAAATGAAACTCAATATCCCTAACTGCGAGAAGGTTACGCACCTACCCGCAGCAAAGAAATGTCCTTCACGCAGAAAGCTATGCGCACAAAGTGATGCGCACAGAACACTTAGTCTATTCTCCAGTCATAAGGAGATTACTCCCGCCCAAAAGGAAACAGTAGCGTGTTTCAGAGATTTTCCACTTTTTACTGAACACTGACAAAAGTACCTGAAAAAGCACACTGTAACATGAAAAGTCAACTGTCAGCCACCCTATTCTCACCAACCCCAGACCTGCATGCCCTGTCCAAATCAAATCAAGATCTTTTGTCCACACCTCCACTTTTAAATAAACAATAAACAATAATAATTTCCATACTTCATCATCATTACACCTAGATATGAAAAGATTACAATCCCCTAAAGCAAGGGATTGTGTTCCCTTGAGTTTGCCTATAAATATGTAACCTAAATTATCACTCAAAACACACTTCAAAGAACTGCAAACTTGCACTAATAATCTCCCGAGCATCCGTTATTTTCGATTCCGTTCCAGTTACTAGGTAAGCCGAGGTTATAAACTTGAGATCTACTTTCCAAACCTTATATTCTCCTATTTCTTGATCTTAATATATATACTCCTTGTTATTTAATCGTATTCTAGACCTTCGATTCCGAGGCCAACACCAAGAAAACCCGAATCTCGATTAATCCCTTAACAAAAACCACAGGTGAGTCTCACAGCCCCTATTTTCACTGTTTTCACTATTTTTAAACTGTTTTCGGGGCGAGGGACACGTACTTAAATAATGTTTTATCATGGTATACTTACAAGCTATGCAAGCGATTATGTGTTTAAGTTATGTTTCATGATGAGCAATGCAAACGGTTATCTAAGGTTTTCGATGTATGTGCGCTAGAACTCGAGTAAGTGATCACTTTACCATTGGAACTCTAAGGGTAGGGACTGCTGGTTTGATCCACCCACTCGTAGGGGTCGCACCTCTTTGCATGGACGAGTGCCTAGCATGGTCATGGGGCAGTACTATGGGTTTGAGCCCGCTCGTAGGGGTCGCACCTCTTTGCATGGACGAGCGCCTTGTTTTCCGGCACAACGTCCGCGCGTAACCCGCGGGACGGAATTATTGATTAGCTCGTAGTGGCAGCGCCACTTTGCATGGACGAGCACCTGTTCCTGAAACGTTCGCGCGTAACCCGCGGGACGGTATTACTTTAGCTCGTAGTGGCAGCGCCACTTTGCATAGACGAGCACAGTTCCCAGAAATGTTCGCGCGTAACCCGCGGAACGATTTTATCAGAATATGTTGATAGAACTATGTTTTACCAAGCATGTGTTTTAATGATGCTATCAGAACTATGTTTCAGAATGATTTGTATCAAGATTAGGATGCAATACGATTTATCAAGTTACTAAAACTTGTGAACTCACTCAGTTTATACTGATTCAAATGTTTTTACGTGTCTTTCAGGAGATAACTAGGTAGCGCATGGAGTCACACTTAGAGCACCTCACGCTGAACATCTAAACTAGCTTTTTGGAAGATTTTAGTTCTATCCCTTCGATGCGCGTGGTTGTTCCCGCCGCGCATGGGGATATGGCGTGGAAATCTTCAACAGTTTTTATACTTGGATGTTTTTATGTAATTTTTAATCAATGTAATGTATTTGTATTAAACTTTTCATGCGCAATGAAAATCTTTGAATGTTTGCAATGGCCCGTGCTTAATTATCAATCCCCACTCGTGCGCGCCCGGCTGTTTCCGCCGCTCAGGGCCGGGTGTGACAATTTCCCTTGGCCTAGCCCACGATTGGTTATGACCCCCGATGGTCATATCCTCCAAGGTTTAAAGGTTTTCACTTTTCTCACGAACTAGAGTTTCTACACTTTCGCCTGTAGAGCACGATATCCAATGTATAGTCCGGGGCAGCGGGACCAGTACACGCTTAGTGGCTAACAATTTCTTTGTTTTCGGCTATATGGAGGATCCTATGATTTATGGTAGACGTACCATACCACCGGTTTATAACATTTTCATGTTATCTTACGTTTGGGCTAAATCCCGGGTTGGGCGAGTCCCCAGTTTGGGCTTGTCCCTACTTTTTGGGCTTGTCCCCAGTTCACGGGCTTGTCCCCAGTTTGTTATTTGGGCTTGTCCCCAGCTTAACGGGTTTAACCCCAATTAATCTTATAAGATCTTTGCAACAGATGTTCTAAGTCCAATAACGAGAATCAAGACTTGTGGATTCAAAATCCTTAGCTTATTTCTACAAGTGTCACCGAAGGTTCCATACTTATGGTAACTTAGGTCTACTTAGACCTTATGGTATGATTTCTACTTGTAAATTTATATCGGTTTGGCTAGGATCCTTATAAATCTTTTAGTTTAAAGATTTAAAATCTTTGAATTGTTTCTATAAGGATATTTTATTCTAAAATTTTTATAATTATTTTTCTTAAGGATATTCTATCCTAAAATTTTTATTCAAGATTATTTCTTCAAATTTTTAATAAAGCTAAGACTATATCAAACAAATTTTCAAATTAACAAATAACAAGCAAATAGTCAAAAGATTTAAATTATTATTAAACATAAGTCACCTGGACTTACCCAAAATCCTTAACCGGATTTCACCATACGAAAGATGGACCATCCATCCGGGTTAAGCAAGTGTTACTAGTTGTTCATGATTTGCAAGGAGAATAAGAGGAGTTGGATATATAGCCGGAAGGGAAGTTCCCAAGGAATCTCTATAGATATATGATAATTATATCTAGCTTGTCAAATCTCATATGTTTTTGCAGGAAGTTTGATTTCAAAGGCAAAATGACATCTGTGATCTTATCACAACCGCCATTTTGGGGGCAATTGTTAGAGCGCAGGAATTTAACACTGTGGATACGTTATCCTGGCATATATCTGGATCAGTTATCCTTAGCATGTATTTCAGATCCTGTCAGAATCAAGGATCATCAGTACTTATTACTAATTAACGGTTGTTCTCATGTGTAGTCTTGTATTTAGCAGTTGTAACGGTTAGAAGACTCAGTCTATCCACTAACTCGCGGTCAAGAAGATATGGCACGTGGTCAAATGGCTGCCGCACGTTTATTGGGGATAATGGCGGATTTATAGGACTTCTTGTTGGGTCACAAATAATTGAGTATTGAGGATATGTTATTCTTGAAGACGTATCTAGATCAATTATTCTTCTGAAGAGTTCCAGAGCTGTGTCAGGATCAAGGATCCTCAGTATTTGGTATTATTAACAATTGTTTATTGTGTGTAGGTTGTTATTTAATAACTACAATGACTCCAAGACTTATTCCACCGGATATCTCGCTATTGGACTTGTCAAACACGTGGTCAAAGTCGTGGATGAAGATAGTGGGAAGATGGCGGATTTATAGGACTAGTTCGTTAGTTATTATTCTTATTAAATATTGAGTTCTATGATCAAATTAGGGCACACTACCATACATAGATACACACAGCCACATTTATTGACGGATCACACTCATAAACACCCTCTCACGAACTCTCTAAACAGTTCATACACACACCTAGATATTATTGTATTCTTTGATCATAAACTCCACCCATTGTAACCGATTTTTTATTAATATAGTGGTGATAGACGAGTTGTCATCACCCGGAGTTTTTTTCCTTTGATCTAATCGAGATCAAGGGGTTTCTCCTCGCAACAAATCACAGTGTTCATCTCAATTCTGTTCACATATTCATTATTATTATCATAGCACTATACCTCACAATTACGGATTTGGATACATTATCATTAGCAGATTTTTGTCCAAAACAATATGTATGTATAACGTGTATGTATGAATGCCATGTATTTATGTGTACCATATATGTATGTACAACGTGTATGTATGTATGCCATGTATATATGAATTTCGTATATGTACGTATGCTGTGTATAAATATATATATATATATATATATATATATATGTGTGTGTGTATATATATTTAACATATATGCATGTATATTGTATGTGTATGTATGACGTATACGTATGTGAGCAAAGAATATGAACTTATAAGATATATATATATGTGTGTGTGTGTGTGTGTACGCTAAGAACGAGGAACTAATTAATAATGAAAGGTAATGTTTAAAACGAGCAAGACCTAGAAAGAAGGGCCAATGGCACAAACGAGCACTAGAGTAGTAGTTAACTTATTTGCCTTATTACAATCAATCGTGCTCAACTCAGGATGGGGATTACGATTAGCGTTGAACGTAACAGAATCAATGATAGTTTCTAGCCACATTTTCTTGTTATGTTTTCGGGGTTGTGTGCACACTCGATGTGATTAGTTAATACACTTACCGTAAGTGATAAGTGTATGATATGTGAATGTGTGATGAATGATGTATGAATGGTATATGAATGTCGTATGAATGATCTATGAATGATTTAGGAAATGCTAAAACTTGTATGAAATTACCTGAATATGAAAGTATGATGGTATGGTTGTATGAAAAGAATGGCACTAGACCCTAATCATATCCGAGGATGGAGGGCAGTACACCCTAATAATATCTTAGAATGGAGAGCACCGGATCCTAAGAGTATCCAAGTTATGTAGGGTGAAATGCTCTTTATAATATAAGAAAAGTTATAAATTTCCTATGAATGTTAAAGAAAGAAAGTATGAAAGAATGAAAGTATGTATGTAAGTAAGTAAGAAAGAAAGGTAACATGCTAAGTATGTTATATGTATCTTCGGATACGTATATACGTAAGTATGTGAATGTACTGTATGTTATCTGTTTAACTAGAACTCACCCAGCGTAGCTGACTTTTAGTATGCACGCAGGTTAGTATGATGAGACAACTGGCCATGAGGGACACTTGGTAGAAGAATAAAGAAGCTAAAATCTGGAGACTTAATTAATAATGCTTAAACTTAAAGGCATGTTTTATAATGTTTAAACCTTTAAAACTTATGTAACATATATTTGAAGTTTTATATTCCGTGAAAAGTTTTAATTAACTCTGATATCTAGAACTGTGTTTATGAGTAATTCCAGCGCCAAAGTAGGGCACCGGAACCGGGGCCTTACAAGTTGGTATTAGAGCATAAGTTCGAGAGAAATAAGCATCCTATATGCTTAGACTCGAACAGAGAATGGAACTTAAGTAAGAAAAGAAAGAAGATGTCGGTTCAATTAAGCCAGGTATCACTCAATCAAGCTATGTAAAGGAAAAGTACATGATTAATTCATGTTTAATGTGTAAGAATGTTAGCTTAATTGATAGGGATAGGAGTATATGATTATATGAACTATTAGTTAGTCCACCTGCTTAAGTAGAACTAGAACAAGTGGACTCACAAAGGGAAGTGTATAGGACACGGAAAGTAACGTGATCAACTAATCACAGCTGGCCACTGTTATTACATGTCAGCCTTACTGTCGTTGTACTAAATAGTTCTTTGAGTGATGATGTTTGTGTTTCCATATAGAATACGAATGGCTGGAGGAAGAAGGGTTGGTGTTCAAGGAGGTCGTACGGGACGTCGTGGTAGGCCCCGTATTGTTCGAGAACCTTCTGAAGAACTATTACTAACACAAGGGAGGAAGGAAGTGTAACTGTGCTAGATCAGGGCAACAATAAAGGGTATCAACTGGATCCTGCTGTTCAGGCTGCCATTGCTCAAGCTGTAGTTGCTGCATTGAAGAATCTACAACCTAGTAAGTCTGCGGAAAGCCGTGCAAGAACCGCTGAGAGGACAGGGGAGAATGGTAAGAATGATGATGAGAATGAGAAAGGTGACTCGAGTGAGGTTAGGTCTGTGAAAGTTGATAAGGGAAGTAGGGGCCGAGGTGGGTGTAACAACATGTCGTTCAAAGGGTGCGACCCGCCGAAGCTAACCGGTTTAGGGTATGCAATCTCTACTCTACAGTGGATTACCGCAATGGATAGGGTTATCCGAATCAGCGAGTGTCGTGATGATCAAGCGGTGGGTTATGCTACACAGTCATTTGGTGACGAACCTATGTTTTGGTGGGAAACTGTGGATCAGAGAAAGACCCGGGAAGAGATTAAGGCTATGAGGTGGGATGATTTGAAGGAATTGGTGATGAAGCGATTTTGTGTTGTGGTTAAGAGGGCTGAGATGAAGTTTCTAAATCTGAAGGCGGGATAGATGACACGCCGCGAATATAAAACTGTGATGGAAGGGCGATTTGGTCAATATAATTCTATGCTTAACTCACAAAAATATGTACTGTTTTCGTAGAATAGTTTTCATATTTAGTTTTATTTTATGTGCTTTTAAATTTAAAGATATTCAAAAATCCAAAAATATTGTGTCTTTCTATTTTTATTTTCTACTTTATTTTCGATTTTCGAGCTAAAGGGTCCATATTTGAAAAAGAAAATAACAAAAAGATTTTCCCTACTTTATTTAATTCTTTTATTTAGTTGGTTTTAAATTATGTGGTTTGAACGCAAAACACGTTAAGGTATTGTATCTTACTCCGAATGGTAAGGTTCTTAAGGTAAAGTTCATAGGGACATGGGTTTCGATACCTTATTTAATTCTTAAATTTTAAAATAGAAATATTCATTTTAAATTTCGTATTTAGTTGCTATTCGCTATGTGAATTCATAACAAATAGAACCCATTAGTTATCCGTACTGATAACGAATGTGGGTCATTCATTCTTTATTTGGATAACGAATAAGTCTATTCGTTATCATCGCTTCCGCTACACTGATAATGTATCATCTCATTCATCATTAATATTGATAACGAATGAAGAACGAATCTGAGTTGGTTCATTATGGAATTTAATTTATTGTTCATTCGTTAACAGGGTTAACGAATGAACCAAAGAATAAGAACCATTCGTTAATTTTGAATTAAGGAGCGGGTCCATTAGTTTGTCTGGGAACACGTGCAAGTTTTGTCCCTTATAATGATTAGGGGGTGAATGAATAGGCTCACTCGTTCACCTCGATTACAGCATTTATAGATAAGAACTCTTGCAAAACTTTTCAAGAAATTGTGACCCTAACTCAACACTTTTTCACTGATTAATCATCATTCCTAAGGTATAGGAGATCAAAATGGGATGATTTTCGTCGATTATCATCAATGTTTGATGGGTTAATAGTCATTTCTTTAACCGGGTCTTAGTTTTGAACAAAAATCACATTAATAATGTATCTTAATCTTAATGATTGTTTGGGTTTGTGTATCGATGATAATACTAGTCCATTGATGCTCAAAGTCCATTGATTTATCGTCATACATGTGTTAATTGAATTTTTATTGCATGTTTGACCAACAGTGTTCTTATTTAATTTTGACTTTGACAATTTGAGGTCAAAGTTGATAATCTTTGTGGTTATTCGTTACAGACAACGAATTGACACTCATTTGTGTCTAAGGTCCATTCGCTGATCCATTCATTGATTTTATCTAACAAATCATTCCATTTGTTTGATTTGATAACGAATGAACCTTCACTTGGTTTCATTCGTTATTATTTATTCGTTAGTCACTCATTCGCTAAGATGACTATAACGAATGACACTTGTAATTTAATTTTCAAAATTGAAATTTTGAAACATTAAATAGTTTAGTTGTATGTTTGTTTTTACTAATCCTTGGGCTTATGTATGTACAGCAACAACAGGCTCAAGTTGTTCCTTTGCTGTCATTTGATAAAAAGCACAATATATGTGCTTTCTTACAGGACAACTTTGCCGATCAGGACATATTTGGAGATATTATTGCATTCTTACTCTGATCCAGTATTCATTATGCTATTACTGCCAATGTACATGACCACTTCAGTGTCATCCGTCTATTCTGGAACTCGGCAAGATATGTGGAGTCAGAGAATCACATTGTTGCTGAGATCAACAAGAAGACGATCACAATATCTCTTGGTGTGAAACGTCGTGTGCTACGGTTTGTGGATAACATGGACATTCCATGTGAGTTTGACAAGACGTTGATATGAGGCTTATTTCAGAGACTATTTTATTATGGAGACCTTGATCATTCCCAATACAACAAGGCTTACTTTTGTGCTTCGTACAAATACTTATTACATGTCCTGATACATTGCCTTAGGGGACGTAACAGTAGATACGACGAATGTCGGATTATGCTACAATCCGCATTTGTAGCTCTAATACTGAACAAGCCGTTCAATTTTTCTGAGCTCATATTTTATCACGTGAAGGAGAACTGCTTGATCAAGAATCTTTGCAGCAAATTTCTCATGTATCCACACTTCGTACAGTTAATTATTCAGGATTTGATTCTTGATTTGGTGATTGATCGGACTTTAAAGGAAGACGTGTTAAAGTTGGAACACGTGATTGCTGATACCATGAAGAGGATCCTATCGTAGTAAAGAACCAGGAGATCGTCCAAGAACCAAACATCTGATTGGTCACTTGGCGAATCCAGCTTATGTATGTCCTTTTGATGATCGTTGGATTCACGAAGATTCAAATTCTGAACGTGAAGAAGGACCAGGTGGGAAGGATGATGGTGGAGATGGTGGTCACGGGGGTGATGGACGACGTGTTGATGTTTAGGCAGCAAGCTCACATGCTACTCAACGGAATCGAAAGGGAAAGGAAATTGTGCAAGATCTACCGCCCAAACGTCGTGTTACGCACGGTTCAGGTGTGAAAATTGGTCCACAGGTGCATAATTTGTCTGCACAACAACGGTCGGTGGTGTCACTTACTACTAGCACCTTGACACTCACATTGACAACGACTATTACTTCTGATCCAAGGTTTGGCTTAATCCCCTCAATCTATGTTATATCCAATTCCAAGGCCTTTTGCAACATCAACGGTGATTCCTCCTACACCTACCATGATAACGACACAACCCTCAAATGTATCATTTCTGAGAATCAGCTTTCCACAGGGTCCAGTGCAGCCAGTACCAGCTTAATTTCAAGCTTTGCTTCCTACACATCAGATGGATATGCTTTTGAGTCTAATTCCCTTATAAGAGAATCAAATAGTGGTCGATCGTTAATTCAAGAACAGATGATGACAAATCAACATCGTCTGATGGGGTATGTATCGTACTGCCAGAAGGAGACCAAGGAGCTGCGTGAGATTGTAGCGGCTTAGGGGGTAAAAATGAAGGAGCAAGAGGACCTTATTCTTCAATTAACGTGTAAAGATGATGCATTAAAGAAATTGAAGAACGATGATGAAGACAAGGATCATGATGCTTACGGTGCCAGTGGAAGTAAGCTGAAACAAGTTCACGGCTCGTCTGCTGCAGGTACGAGTGGTGGTGGTGAAGGTGATGATCGGCAGATAGTCGTTTATCAAGATTCTACTGATGTTAAACCTATCGAGTCGATAAAAGTCAACACCATATTAATTATGGATTATGAAAAAGGGGTGGTGATGAGTACAACCAACGCTGACGAGATCGAGGAGGGTGAATTTGTTGATCATGCCGTGTCTCGTGATCAAATTTCGTTATTATTGGGATTAAATGATGAAGAATTGGATGCTTTGTAGGTTGAGGAGGATGTGGAAGTTGTAAATGATGAAGAGGTGTTATATGATACGAGTATTCCACATGGGAATATGTCGTTTATTTATGAATATGAGGATATTGAATGGAAGACGTTACGGCAGAGGAATATCCTAATCTTTATCAGAGTTCTGTGACAATCGTCAATTTCAGGTTAACTCCGTTAACTCAACTCCGTCAATTCAAACTTAAGATCACTGAATCTATAACGCACACCTCATTACATTTAAACTAGGGTTTAAATGACGCTTAACACTTACTACATGTGTAGTCTTTCGGGAATTACACCGAAACGCAAACGAGTTGACGCAAACAATTGGTGAATAAACGAAAAACGTCAAAACAGTAATTATGTGATAATTATGTGTTAGACTTATGTGTTGTGTGATAACATCATTATAAACACTAACTCAAGATGTAAACAAGTTTGTTTAAGCTAGATAAGTAATACTTAGAAGTGGAGGGGCCAAAGTGTAACATAGTATTATTATAAATAATAATAATAATAATAAACCATAACTTATTCTTTCTCTCCCCACAAAATCCCTATCGGGCCTTCTTCCCTTGGCTCCCTTGGCTGCCGCCACTCATACACACACATACAACCAAGATTTCAAGCCTTTGATTGAAGATTAAGGTGCTAGGAAGGTATAAACGACTATCCTATGCATCCTTTATACTCAATTTCGATGTTTAATGGGTTAATTGAAAACCCTAGAGGCCGATTTATGTGTGTATGTAATTCATATGATTGTTGTTGATTTGATGATGATTTGATAACTAGATTGGATATTGTTACATGTTAATTGCTTGTGTCTTTGATTTGAGTTCAAACAAAAACCCTAATCATGTATGTAATGTGTAATTGATGTGCATGGATAGTGATTATGGAGTCTAGAGTGTTATATGAATGAATGATGGTCCGTAGATAGTTAATATGTTGAGTTTGGATGCAAACAGTTTCTGGACAGATTGTGTTATTGATGTTTAATTGACTGTAACGAGGTGTAAATTTGAAAATTGGTTGAGATTATTGATACTACAGTAAACTAGGTTGAGTCTAGTTTCTAAAGAATATAAATTTGCAACTTTTGGACGTGTAAAGGTTAACTTTTATGATTTTACAAAAACGTTGTGCAAAGCTGAGTTGTTAGACCTGCTGTTAGGTTGTTTTGTAAATATTACATCTCATGAACTACGAGACCAATTGGGTTGGTTCCACTTCTGGAAGTTGACTTATTGAGTTAGGAACCTAACCAAAGTGGTCTTGCATTTATTGGATTTTTCGTTTAACGGGAATTTCAAATAACATTCTGTTGCGCATGAATTTGACTGTTATGAGTTTGCTGTAATGATTTGATGATTGTGAGAAACTTATCTGGAATAAAATTATAATAAAATATGTTCTGGAAACCTAAGACATATATTCTTTTGTGATGATTTTTGGTAAATTAATTGTGATGCTATGATCGGTGAGATAGTACAATCTTTCAAGTAGAATTTCTGTCTCGGTGAAACTAGCTGCTGAATTTTGTGAAAATGCATGAAACATGATAATTGCTAATTGATTGTTATGTTTTGACCAAATTGCCCCTGTGGGGAATACTTGCTAAATAGTTGTCGTGTTTTGACCAAATTGCCCTTACGGGGAGTAATTGCTAGTGATGTACATTTTTAATACAAGACACGTAAATAATTGCTCACGCACGTATTGTATCACAAATGTACTTGTTAAGTCACACACGATTCACAAACGAAACACGAAACATGTTGTGTGCATAGGTATTATGTGCCGGGTCTAGAGACTCGATAATATTCCGACTCTTAGAAAAATCTCTTTGTTGTTTTAGAACGCTAGAGAGAGTTTTTTTGTGACGCGCATCTTGGTGAATTATTTTGGGAATACTTCGCAAACAGTGAGTTTCACTTTCCCCTTTTTTGAACTGTTTTCAAACGCTTTTCACTTGGGGGAGATAACATACTCCGAAAACGCATTTAAGATTTTGTTAATATAGATTATATATCACTTGTAAAGACTAACTGGCAAACGCAATAACTAAAGTCCTTCATTCACATCGAACCGTTTCATATTGGATAATAGCGAGTCATTGTTGAGTAGTACTACTGGGTTTGACAAACCCCACCCAACGCTAAACTCGACTGGAGGTCGAGTGGGTGTAATCTTGGCTAAACACATACCATGGTCGGGATAGACCTGGTGGCAAGGCAAATGATAAACAGTCAGCTTCGGTGTCGAACACTTAGTGAAACTTGTTTTATAGGCTAGCTACCTATAGATATATAATTGACATAACACTATCTGGTAACGCAAAACGCTGAACGCAAAACGCTTAACGCAAAACGCTGAACGAAAAACGCTTAACGCAAAACGCTGAACGCAAACGCTAAACGCTTTATTTTATATAAACTTGTGAACTCACCAACCTTGTGTTGACACTTTTAGTATGTCATTCTCAGGTAGCCGAGGCGGGCGCGCAGTTTAGGATCATGCATTGCTTGAAACACTTTTAATAATGCAAATTATTTTAAACTGTTATCATTGGGTATTAAGTCGTCCTGCGAGACGCAACATTGGTTTCTATGGTTTTTACGCTTCCGCATTTAAATACTCGTAAATGTTTTCATGGTTTTGATATGCCTATCAAAGTTGGAGAACGCTTCTGTAACCTTAGACTCGTTACGCTGTTCGACTGAACTCGTTGGCTCCACGTCTACCGAAAGTAGGTAACCTTCGTCACCGTTGGTAACTTTGTTTTATGGTTTGATTATAACTAATGAATCCGATCCTGTTAGTTCACACCCTCTGACGGTAAAACTCTGTTAGTGGATTTTGAGGGTGTGACAGATTGGTATCAGAGCCATTGGTTATAGCGAACTAGAAGCTGCTTGCATACTAGACTATAACCGCGACGACCCATTAGTTATAATGATACGCACTGCATAGATTTGTGTAGTCTTTGTTATCCTATCTCTTTACGTCTTTCACTCATACGCGCGCGCATACACGGCTTACATGAAGGAATTTCGACGCCGCCATCATCATCATCATCCGATCCGATGACTCATGCTCATGGGAAAGAACCGCAGATACCTACCGCATCGCCACCCCGAGTAGTTCTGGAACTCGAAGCTCCCGCACCGAAGAGGTATCGCTTATCCGGAGGCATGTACGAAAACGAAGTTAGCTGGGATTGGTACCCTAATATGACCAGACGTATGGTCTATCGCGAACAAGTTCCCCCGCTACCCCACCCGAACCATCCTGCTTATCCCAACACCCTACCACCCATAACCGAACCTGTAGAGCGAGTTCTCGCAGCTGTTGTTTCATGTTTGGAGCGTGATGTGGGTTACATGCGCTATACGAGAGCCAACGTTTCCGGACTGTTAAAAGACGGAACCGAGACTAAAGAGGAAATTGCCCGCATGACAGTGGCAATGAAGGAAATGCAAGAGGCTAGTGATCAACAGATGAAGATTATGAGAAAGATGCAAGCCGAGATGATAGACTTGCAAGAGCAACTCCAAGTAGCAAGGACCCGAACCGAGATAGCTTTAAAGCATTGCGATGTCTTACAAATGCAAATTGCTCAGAACGCAGCCGAACCTGAGGCAGAGCCTGAGGCCAAGCCTGAGGCAGATCCCGAAGAGGAGCCTGAGGAAGACCCCGAGGAAGATCCTGAGGAGGAACCCGAAGAGGAACCGGAGGAAGAACCGGCTGAGCCAGAGGCACACTCAGAGGTGTCCCCAAACGATGTGCAAATGTGCAAATTCTTGGATTGGAACTGGCTAACGCTATGAACTGAGAGGAGTTCAAGAACATGATGCGAGAAGAGTACTGTCCTAGGGAGGAGATTACAAAGTTAGAGTCAGAGTTTTGGTCATTAAAGATGGTGGGTTCAGAAATCGAAGCCTACACTACCCGTTCTCACGAGTTAGCTGTGATGTGTCTGCGGATGGTAGATCCGCCGAGTAAGAGGATTGAAATGTATCTTGATGGGTTAGCACCGCAAATTCAGGGCATGGTGACGTCTTCTAGACCAGCCACGATTCAACAAGCGATCCGTTTAGCTCACAAACTGACGGATCAAGCTGTGACCCAAGGTGCGTTACCACCTAGGGGTTCAACCGCTAAAGCCCGTAACAACCCGAGTAATGACAACAACAACAGCAACAGCAACCCGAGCAGCGGAAAGAGAAAGTTTGACAACACCAGATCCTCATCCTCGAACCTCCCACAGCAACAACACTACCGTAAGCCCGAATTCACTCGGAGCTTTAACAATCAGAGTCACAACAACAATAACAACGGTAGCGGGCAGGGTTCGAGCGGATATGCTGGGAAATATCCAAAGTGCAATAGGTGCAACTACCATCATGCTGGCCCGTGTGACCGTGTCAAGTGTCAGAGATGCGGAAAGATGAGTCACCAGGCAAAGGAATGTAGAGGAGACCTTGCGGCAAAGGGTGCTCCTAAACCACCTATGACGACGAAGGGATATTTCGAATGTGGGCAGGAAGGTCATTTCAGGAAAGATTGTCCCAAGCTGAAACAGAACGACAACAATGGAGGTAATGGAAGTGGCAGTAGTGGTGGAAGCAATGGCAAAGGAAGAGCTTTTGTAATTGGGTCGGGTCAAGCCCGCAATGATCCGTACGTGGTGACTGGTAAGTTCCCTGTGAACGATTGTTTTGCTTCTGTATTGTTTGACACTGGAGCTGATAGGAGTTTTGTGTCGAAAGCCTTTAGCCAACTCTTAGACTTAACTCCAACTCCGTTAGATGCTAAGTTTCCTGTTGAATTAGCTGACGGTAAAACTATAGTAACGACTCATGTACTTGCGGGATGTAAGTTAAAACTGTCAGGTCATGTCTTTGATATCGACCTTATTCCTTTTACGCTTAGTAGTTTCGATGTCGTGGTCGGCATGGACTGGTTATCCGAGAACCGAGCGGAGATTATATGTCACGACAAGGTAGTCCACATTACTACCCCTTCCGGCGAGATCATTTCGATCCGAGGTGAGAGAAGCGGCATGACCACCAGCGTCATTACCCTCATGAAGGCGCAGAAGTACCTACGAAAGGGTCATCCGGCAATTTTGGCGCAAATTATTGAGAAACCCGCGGAGGAGAAGCGAATTGAAGATATACCGATTGTGCGAGAATTTCCGGAAGTTTTCCCGGAGGATTTGCCTGGACTCCCTCCTATACGACAAGTCGAATTCCAAATCGAGTTGACACCCGGTGCAGCACCCATAGCACGAGCCCCGTATCGGCTCGCACCGGCGGAGCTTCAGGAGTTGTCCACTCAGTTGCAGGATTTATTGGATAAAGGTTTTATCCGACCTAGCTCATCCCCATGGGGAGCCCCTGTCTTATTTGTCCGAAAGAAATACGGGACTTTCCGCATGTGCATCGACTACCGGGAGTTGAACAAGGTGACGGTCAAGAACCGTTATCCTTTACCCCTAATTGATGATTTGTTTGACCAGATTCAAGGATCGAGTTACTACTCGAAGATCGATCTGCGATCTTTTTATCACCAACTAAGAGTGCGCGAAGAAGATATCTCAAAGACAGCTTTCAGAACACGGTATGGTCACTACGAGTTTTCTGTTATGCCTTTTGGCCTAACCAACGCACCAGCCGTATTTATGGATCTCATGAATCGAGTATGCAAGGCGTACCTCGACAAGTTTGTGATTGTTTTCATTGATGATATTCTCGTCTACTCCAAGGACGAAGCTGACCATGAAGAACACTTAACGGTAATTCTGGAATTATTGAAGAATGAACAACTGTATGCTAAACTCTCGAAATGTGAGTTTTGGCTTCGCGAGGTTCACTTTTTAGGACGTGATCAACGAGAATGGTATCCATGTCGATCCCGGTAAGGTAGAGGCCATCAAAAACTGGGAAGCACCAAAGACTCCGACTGAGGTGCGGCAATTCCTAGGACTGGCCGGCTACTACCGACGTTTCATCAAGGGATTTTCAAAGATTGCTCAACCCCTTACCGCTTTGACTCACAAAGGCACTAAGTACAATTGGGGTGACGCGCAAGAATCCGCTTTTCAACTGTTGAAAACCAAACTCTGCAGCGCCCCTATTCTAGCCCTCCCCGAGGGAACGGAAAATTTTGAGGTACACTGTGACGCATCGATACAAGGCCTCGGTTGTGTGCTGATGCAACTCAAGAAGGTTATAGCTTATGCCTCTCGACAACTACGGGTTCACAAGAAGAACTACACGACCCATGATTAGGAACTCGGAGCTGTGGTGTTTGCCCTTAAGATATGGAGGCATTACTTGTACGGTACCAAGTTTACCATTTACACCGACCACAAGAGTCTCCAGCATATCTACGATCAGAAGGAGCTGAACATGCGACAGCGTCGTTGGGTCGAGCTGCTCAAGGATTATGATTGTGCCATCAAGTATCACCCTGGCAAGGCCAATGTAGTGACCGACGCTCTCAGCAGAAAAGAAACAGATAAACACAGATGAGTGCGAGCATTGCAACTCACGATTCATGCCAGCTTACCCGATTAGATTCGCGATGCGCAACTCGAAGCTTTGAAGGATGAAAATCTTCATTCAGAACTCATGCGGGGCATGAACAAACAACTTGAAACCAAATCGGACAGGGTCTGATATTTTGAGAACCGGATTTGGGTTCCACGGTTCGGAGAGTTGAGAACTCTGGTGATGGACGAAGCACACAAGTCCCGATATTCTATCCACCCTGGCTCAGATAAAATGTATCATGATTTAAAGGCACTTTACTGGTGGCCGAACATGAAAGCCGACATTGCCACCTACATGAGCAAATGCTTGACTTGTGCCAGAGTCAAAATAGAATACCAGAAACCATCTAGTCTACTGCAACAACCGGAACTCCCAATGTGGAAATGGGAACACATCTCAATGGATTTTATCACGGGTTTACCTAAGACACTGACGGGATGCGATACCATCTGGGTGATCGTTGACCGGTTGACTAAGTCTGCACACTTCTTAGCAATTAAGGAATCGGACAAAATGGAAAGACTGACTCGCGTCTACATGAAGGAAGTAGTGTCTAGACACGGAGTGCCTGTCTCAATCATTTCTGATCGAGATTCTCGTTTCACTTCGCACTTTTGGAAGTCGCTGCAAAGCGCACTAGGCACCAGTCTTGATATGAGCACAGCATACCATCCTCAAACGGATGGGCAAAGTGAACGAACTATTCAGACCCTGGAGGATATGTTGCGTGCATGCGTGTTGGATTTCGGAAAAAGTTGGGAACCTCACTTACCTTTGGTAGAGTTTTCGTATAATAACAGCTACCACGCAAGTATTAAAGCAGCGCCGTTTGAAGCGCTGTACGGACGGAAGTGTCGATCACCACTCTGCTGGGCAGAGGTGGGTGACAGCCAAATCACTGGTCCAGAACTGGTACTCGAAACTTCGGAAAATATTGTTCAAATCTGAAATCGCATGGCAGCAGCACGAGATCGCCAAAAGAGTTACGCCGACAAGCGCCGAAAACCTCTCGAATTTCAAGTGAACGATCGAGTGTTACTCAAAGTCTCACCTTGGAAAGGTGTGGTTCGCTTTGGTAAGCGAAACAAACTCAACCCACGATATGTTGGTCCTTATCGAATAACTGAGCGCATTGGTCCGGTGGCGTACCGACTGGACCTACCAACGGAACTCAGTGGCGTACACAATGTATTCCACGTATCCAATTTGAATAAATGCCTAACCGATGAGACTCAAGTAGTCCCTTTGGATGAACTGCAGGTTGATGAACAGTTACGTTTCATTGAGGAACCAGTCGAGGTTTTGGATTGGGAAACCAAAACGCTCAAGCACAGCAAAATTCCAATCGTTAAGGTTCGTTGGAACTCGAGACGTGGACCGGAGTTCACGTGGGAACACGAGGATCAAATGATGAAAAAGTATCCTCACCTTTTTGAAGGACTGACCAAACACAGAAAACCGCGAAACCCGACAAACCGACAAAAATCACAGGAGGTATGAATTAAATTTCGGGACGAAATTTCTTTCTACTAGGGGATGATATGACAAACTGAAAATTTTCTTACTTTTTCAGACACTCATCACGACTTGACTCAAATTTTCGGGACGAAAATTCTTTAACATGGGAATGATGTGACAATCGTCAATTTCAGGTTAACTCCGTTAACTCAACTCCGTCAATTCAAACTTAAGATCACTGAATCTATAACGCACACCTCATTACATTTAAACTAGGGTTTAAATGACGCTTAACACTTACTACATGTGTAGTCTTTCGGGAATTACACCGAAACGCAAACGAGTTGACGCAAACAATTGGTGAATAAACGAAAAACGTCAAAACAGTAATTATGTGATAATTATGTGTTAGACTTATGTGTTGTGTGATAACATCGTTATAAACACTAACTCAAGATGTAAACAAGTTAGTTTAAGCTAGATAAGTAATACTTAGAAGTGGAGGGGCCAAAGTGTAACATAGTATTATTATAAATAATAATAATAATAATAATAATAATAATAATAATAAACCCTAACTTATTCTTTCTCTCCCCACACAATCCCGATCGGACCTTCTTCCCTTGGCTCCCTTGGCTGCCGCCACTCATACACACACATACAACCAAGATTTCAAGCCTTTGATTGAAGATTAAGGTGCTAGGAAGGTATAAACGACTATCCTATGCATCCTTTATACTCAATTTCGATGTTTAATGGGTTAATTGAAAACCCTAGAGGCCGATTTATGTGTCTATGTAATTCTTATGATTGTTGTTGATTTGATGATGATTTGATAACTAGATTGGATATTGTTACATGTTAATTGCTTGTGTCTTTGATTTGAGTTCAAACAAAAACCCTAATCATGTATGTAATGTGTAATTGATGTGCATGGATAGTGATTATGGAGTCTAGAGTGTTATATGAATGAATGATGGTCCGTAGATAGTTAATATGTTGAGTTTGGATGCAAACAGTTTCTGGACAGATTGTGTTATTGATGTTTAATTGACTGTAACGATGTGTAAATGTGAAAATTGGTTGAGATTATTGATACTACAGTAAACTAGGTTGAGTCTAGTTTCTAAAGAATATAAATTTGCAACTTTTGGACGTGTAAAAGTTAACTTTTATGATTTTACAAAACCGTTGTGCAAAGCTGAGTTGTTAGACCTGCTGTTAGGTTGTTTTGTAAATATTACATCTCATGAACTACGAAACCAATTGGGTTGGTTCCACTTCTGGAAGTTGACTTATTGAGTTAGGAACCTAACCCAAGTGGTCTTGCATTTATTGGATTTTTCGTTTAACGGGAATTTCAAATAACATTCTGTTGCGCATGAATTTGACTGTTATGAGTTTGCTGTAATGATTTGATGATTGTGAGAAACTTATATGGAATAAAAATATAATAATATATGTTCTGGAAACCTAAGACATATATGCTTTTGTGATGATTTTTGGTAAATTAATTGTGATGCTATGATCGGTGAGATAGTACAATCTTTCAAGTAGAATTTCTGTCTCGGTGAAACTAGCTGCTGAATTTTGTGAAAATGCATGAAACATGATAATTGCTAATTGATTGTTATGTTTTGACCAAATTGCCCCTGTGGGGAATACTTGCTAAATAGTTGTCGTGTTTTGACCAAATTGCCCTTACGGGGTGTAATTGCTAGTGATGTACATTTTTAATACAAGACACGTAAATAATTGCTCACGCACGTATTGTATCACAAATGTACTTGTTAAGTCACACACGATTCACAAACGAAACACAAAACATGTTGTGTGCATAGGTATTATGTGCCGGGTCTAGAGACTCGTTAATATTCCGACACTTAGAAAAATCTCTTTGTTGTTTTAGAACGCTAGAGAGAGTTTTTCTGTGACGCGCATCTTGGTGAATTATTTTGGGAATACTTCGCAAACAGTGAGTTTCACTTTCCCCTTTTTTAAACTGTTTTCAAACGCTTTTCACTTGGGGGAGATAACATACTCCGAAAACGAATTTAAGATTTTGTTAATATAGATTATATATCACTTGTAAAGACTAAGTGGCAAACGCAATAACTAAAGTCCTTCATTCACATCGAACCGTTTAATATTGGATAATAGCGAGTCATTGTTGAGTAGTACTACTGGGTTTGACAAACCCCACCCAACGCTAAACTCGACTGAAGGTCGAGTGGGTGTAATCTTGGCTAAACACATACCATGGTCGGGATAGACCTGGTTGCAAGGCAAATGATAAACAGTCAGCTTCGGTGTCGAACACTTAGTGATACTTGTTTTATAGGCTAGCTACCTATAGATATATAATTGACATAACACTATCTGGTAACGCAAAACGTTGAACGCAAAACGCTGAACGCAAAACGCTGAACGCAAAACGCTAAACGCAAAACGCTGAACGCAAAACGCTTAACGCAAAACGCTGAACGCAAACGCTAAACGCTTTATTTTATATAAACTTGTGAACTCACCAACCTACTTTGACACTTTTAGTATGTTATTCTCAGGTAGCCGAGGCGGGCGCGCGGTTTAGGATCATGCATTGCTTGAAACACTTTTAATAATGCAAACTTATTTTAAACTGTTATCATTGGGTTTTAAGTCGTCCTGTGAGACGCAACATTGGTTTCTATGGTTTTTACGCTTCCGCATTTAATTACTCGTAAATGTTTTCATGGTTTTGATATGCCTATCAAAGTTGGAGAACGCTTCTGTAACCTTAGACTCGTTACGCTGTTCGACTGAACTCGTTGGCTCCACGTCCACCGAAAGTAGGTAACCTTCGTCACCGTTGGTAACTTTGTTTTACGGTTTGATTATAACTAATGAATCCGATCCTGTTAGTTCACACCCTATGACGGTAAAACTCCGTTAGTGGATTTTGAGGGTGTGACAGATTGGTATCAGAGCCATTGGTTATAGCGAACTAGAAGCTGCTTGCATACTAGACTATAACCGCGACGACCCATTAGTTATAATGATACGCACTGCATAGATTTGTGTAGTCTTTGTTATCCTATCTCTTTACGTCTTTCACTCATACGCGCGCGCATACACGGCTTACCTGAAGGAATTTCGACGCCGCCATCATCATCATCATCCGATCCGATGACTCATGCTCACGGGAAAGAACCGCAGATACCTACCGCATCGCCACCCCGAGTAGTTCTGGAACTCGAAGCTCCCGCACCGAAGAGGTATCGCTTATCCGGAGGCATGTACGAAAACGAAGTTAGCTGGGATTGGTACCCTAATATGATCAGACGTATGGTCTATCGCGAACAAGTTCCCCCGCTACCCCACCCGAACCATCCTGCTTATCCCAACACCCTACCACCCATAACCGAACCTGTAGAGCGAGTTCTCGCAGCTGTTGTTTCATGTTTGGAGAGTGATGTGGGTTACATGCGCTATACGAGAGCCAACGTTTCCGGACTGTTAAAAGACGGAACCGAGACTAAAGAGGAAATTGCCCGCATGACAGTGGCAATGAAGGAAATGCAAGAGGCTAGTGATCAACAGATGAAGATTATGAGAAAGATGCAAGCCGAGATGATAGACTTGCAAGAGCAACTCCAAGTAGCAAGGACCCGAACCAAGATAGCTTTAGAGCATTGCGGTGTCTTACAAATGCAAATTGCTCAGAACGCAGCCGAACCTGAGGCAGATCCCGAAGAGGAGCCTGAGGAGGACCCCGAGGAAGATCCTGAGGAGGAACCCGAAGAGGAACCGGAGGAAGAACCGGCTGAGCCAGAGGCACACTCAGAGGTGTCCCCAGACGATGTGCAAATGTGCAAATTCTTGGATTGGAACTGGCTAACGCTATGAACTGAGAGGAGTTCAAGAACATGATGCGAGAAGAGTACTGTCCTAGGGAGGAGATTACAAAGTTAGAGTCAGAGTTTTGGTCATTAGAGATGGTGGGTTCAGAAATCGAAGCCTACACTACCCGTTCTCACGAGTTAGCTGTGATGTGTCTGCGGATGGTAGATCCGCCGAGTAAGAGGATTGAAATGTATCTTGATGGGTTAGCACCGCAAATTCAGGGCATGGTGACGTCTTCCAGACCAGCCACGATTCAACAAGCGATCCGTTTAGCTCACAAACTGACGGATCAAGCTGTGACCCAAGGTGCGTTACCACCTAGGGGTTCAACCGCTAAAGCCCGTGACAACCCGAGTAATGACAACAACAGCAACAGCAACCCGAGCAGCGGAAAGAGAAAGTTTGACAACACCAGATCCTCATCCTCGAACCTCCCACAGCAACAACACTGCCGTAAGCCCGAATTCACTCGGAGCTTTAACAATCAGAGTCACAACAACAATAACAACGGTAGCGGGCAGGGTTCGAGCGGATATGCTGGGAAATATCCGAAGTGCAATAGGTGCAACTACCATCATGCTGGCCCGTGTGACCGTATCAAGTGTCAGAGATACGGAAAGATGGGTCACCAGGCAAAGGAATGTAGAGGAGACCTTGCGGCAAAGGGTGCTCCTAAACCACCTGTGACGACGAAGGGATATTTCGAATGTGGGCAGGAAGGTCATTTCAGGAAAGATTGTCCCAAGCTGAAACAGAACGACAACAATGGAGGTAATGGAAGTGGCAGTAGTGGTGGAAGCAATGGCAATGGAAGAGCTTTTGTAATTGGGTCGGGTCAAGCCCGCAATGATCCGTACGTGGTGACTGGTAAGTTCCCTGTGAACGATTGTTTTGCTTCTGTATTGTTTGACACTGGAGCTGATAGGAGTTTTGTGTCGAAAGCCTTTAGCCAACTCTTAGACTTAACTCCAACTCCGTTAGATGCTAAGTTTCCTGTTGAATTAGCTGACGGTAAAACTATAGTAACGACTCATGTACTTGCGGGATGTAAGTTAAAACTGTCAGGTCATGTCTTTGATATCGACCTTATTCCTTTTACGCTTAGTAGTTTCGATGTCGTGGTCGGCATGGACTGGTTATCCGAGAACCGAGCGGAGATTATATGTCACGACAAGGTAGTCCACATTACTACCCCTTCCGGCGAGATCATTTCGATCCGAGGTGAGAGAAGCGGCATGACCACCAGCGTCATTACCCTCATGAAGGCGCAGAAGTACCTACGAAAGGGTCATCCGGCAATTTTAGCGCAGATTGTTGAGAAACCCGCGGAGGAGAAGCGAATTGAAGATATACCGATTGTGCGAGAATTTCTGGAAGTTTTCCCGGAGGATTTTCCTGGACTCCCTCCTATACGACAAGTCGAATTCCAAATCGAGTTGACACCCGGTGCAGCACCCATAGCACGAGCCCCGTATCGGCTCGCACCGGCAGAGCTTCAGGAGTTGTCCACTCAGTTGCAGGATTTATTGGATAAAGGTTTTATCCGACCTAGCTCATCACCATGGGGAGCCCCTGTCTTATTTGTCCGAAAGAAATACGAGACTTTCCGCATGTGCATCGACTACCGGGAGTTGAACAAGGTGACGGTCAAGAACCGTTATCCTTTACCCCGAATTGATGATTTGTTTGACCAAATTCAAGGATCGAGTTACTACTCGAAGATCGATCTGCGATCTTGTTATCACCAACTAAGAGTGCGCGAAGAAGATATCTCAAAGACGGCTTTCAGAACACGGTATGGTCACTACGAGTTTTCTGTTATGCCTTTTGGCCTAACCAACGCACCAGCCATATTTATGGATCTCATGAATCGAGTATGCAAGGCGTACCTCGACAAGTTTGTGATTGTTTTCATTGATGATATTCTCGTCTACTCCAAGGACGAAGCTGACCATGAAGAACACTTAAGGGTAATTCTGGAATTATTGAAGAAGGAACAACTGTATGCTAAACTCTCGAAATGTGAGTTTTGGCTTCGCGAGGTTCACTTTTTAGGACATGTGATCAACGAGAATGGTATCCATGTCGATCCCGGTAAGGTAGAGGCCATCAAAAACTGGGAAGCACCAAAGACTCCGACTGAGGTGCGGCAATTCCTAGGACTGGACGGCTACTACCGACGTTTCATCGAGGGATTTTCAAATATTGCTCAACCCCTCACCGCTTTGACTCACAAAGGCACTAAGTACAATTGGGGTGACGCGCAAGAATCCGCTTTTAAACTGTTGAAAACCAAACTCTGCAGCGCCCCTATTCTAGCCCTCCCCGAGGGAACGGAAAATTTTGAGGTACACTGTGACGCATCGATACAAGGCCTCGGTTGTGTGCTGATGCAACTCAAGAAGGTTATAGCTTATGCCTCTCGACAACTACGGGTTCACGAGAAGAACTACACGACCCATGATTTGGAACTCGGAGCTGTGGTGTTTGTCCTTAAGATATGGAGGCATTACTTGTACGGTACCAAGTTTACCATTTACACCGACCACAAGAGTCTCCAGCATATCTACGATCAGAAGGAGCTGAACATGCGACAGCGTCGTTGGGTCGAGCTGCTCAAGGATTATGATTGTGCCATCAAGTATCACCCTGGCAAGGCCAATGTAGTGACCGACGCTCTCAGCAGAAAAGAAACAGATAAACACAGACGAGTGCGAGCATTGCAACTCACGATTCATGCCAGCTTACCCGATCAGATTCGCGATGCGCAACTCGAAGCTTTGAAGGATGAAAATCTTCCATCAGAACTCATGCGGGGCATGAACAAACAACTTGAAACCAAATCGGACGGGGTCCGATATTTTGAGAACCGGATTTGGGTTCCACGGTTCGGAGAGTTGAGAACTCTGGTGATGAACGAAGCACACAAGTCCCGATATTCTATCCACCCTGGCTCAGATAAAATGTATCATGATTTAAAGGCACTTTACTGGTGGCCGAACATGAAAGCCGACATTGCCACCTACGTGAGCAAATGCTTGACTTGTGCCAGAGTCAAAATAGAATACCAGAAACCATCAAGTCTACTGCAACAACCGGAACTCCCAATGTGGAAATGGGAACACATCTCAATGGATTTTATCACGGGTTTACCTAAGACACCGACGGGATGCGATACCATCTGGGTGATCGTTGACCGGTTGACTAAGTCTGCACACTTCTTAGCGATTAAGGAATCGGACAAAATGGAAAGACTGACTCGCGTCTACATGAAGGAAGTAGTGTCTAGACACGGAGTGCCTGTCTCAATCATTTCTGATCGAGATTCTCGTTTCACTTCGCACTTTTGGAAGTCGCTGCAAAGCGCACTAGGCACCCGTCTTGATATGAGCACAGCATACCATCCTCAAATGGATGGGCAAAGTGAACGAACTATTCAGACCCTGGAGGATATGTTGCGTGCATGCGTGTTGGATTTCGGAAAAAGTTGGGAACCTCACTTACCTTTGGTAGAGTTTTCGTATAATAACAGCTACCACGCAAGTATTAAAGCAGCGCCGTTTGAAGCGATGTACGGACTGAAGTGTCGATCACCACTCTGCTGGGCAGAGGTGGGTGACAGCCAAATCACTGGTCCAGAACTGGTACTCGAAACTTCGGAAAAGATTGTTCAAATCTGAAATCGCATGGCAGCAGCACGAGATCGCCAAAAGAGTTACGCCGACAAGCGCCGAAAACCTCTCGAATTTCAAGTGAACGATCGAGTGTTACTCAAAGTCTCACCTTGGAAAGGTGTGGTTCGCTTTGGTAAGCGAAACAAACTCAACCCATGATATGTTGGTCCTTATCGAATAACTGAGCGCATTGGTCCGGTGGCGTACCGACTGGACCTACCAACGGAACTCAGTTTCGTACACAATGTATTCCACGTATCCAATTTGAAGAAATGCCTAACCGATGAGACTCAAGTAGTCCATTTGGATGAACTGCAGGTTGATGAACAGTTACGTTTCACTGAGGAACCAGTCGAGGTTTTGGATTGGGAAACCAAAACGCTCAAGCACAGCAAAATTCCAATCGTTAAGGTTCGTTGGAACTCGAGACGTGGACCGGAGTTCACGTGGGAACGCGAGGATCAAATGATGAAAAAGTATCCTCACCTTTTTGAAGGACTGACCAAACACAGAAAACCGCGAAACCCGACAAACCGACAAAAATCACAGGAGGTATGAATTAAATTTCGGGACGAAATTTCTTTCTACTAGGGGATGATATGACAAACTGAAAATTTTTCTTACTTTTTCAGACACTCATCACGACTTGACTCAAATTTTCGGGACGAAAATTCTTTAACATGGGAATGATGTGACAATCGTCAATTTCAGGTTAACTCCGTTAACTCAACTCCGTCAATTCAAACTTAAGATCACTAAATCTATAACGCACACATCGTTACATTTAAACTAGGGTTTAAATGACGCTTAACACTTACTACATGTGTAGTCTTTCGGGAATTACACCGAAACGCAAACGAGTTGACGCAAACAATTGGTGAATAAACGAAAAACGTCAAAACAGTAATTATGTGATAATTATGTGTTAGACTTATGTGTTGTGTGATAACATAGTTATAAACACTAACTCAAGATGTAAACAAGTTAGTTTAAGCTAGATAAGTAATACTTAGAAGTGGAGGGGCCAAAGTGTAACATAGTATTATTATAAATAATAATAATAATAATAATAATAATAATAATAATAATAATAAACCCTAACTTATTCTTTCTCTCCCCACACAATCCCGATCGGACCTTCTTCCCTTGGCTCCCTTGGCTGCCGCCACTCATACACACACATACAACCAAGATTTCAAGCCTTTGATTGAAGATTAAGGTGCTAGGAAGGTATAAACGACTATCCTATGCATCCTTTATACTCAATTTCGATGTTTAATGGGTTAATTGAAAACCCTAGAGGCCGATTTATGTGTCTATGTAATTCATATGATTGTTGTTGATTTGATGATGATTTGATAACTAGATTGGATATTGTTACATGTTAATTGCTTGTGTCTTTGATTTGAGTTCAAACAAAAACCCTAATCATGTATGTAATGTGTAATTGATGTGCATGGATAGTGATTATGGAGTCTAGAGTGTTATATGAATGAATGATGGTCCGTAGATAGTTAATATGTTGAGTTTGGATGCAAACAGTTTCTGGACAGATTGTGTTATTGATGTTTAATTGACTGTAACGAGGTGTAAATGTGAAAATTGGTTGAGATTATTGATACTACAGTAAACTAGGTTGAGTCTAGTTTCTAAAGAATATAAATTTTCAACTTTTGGACGTGTAAAAGTTAACTTTTATGATTTTACAAAACCGTTGTGCAAAGCTGAGTTGTTAGACCTGCTGTTAGGTTGTTTTGTAAATATTACATCTCATGAACTACGAGACCAATTGGGTTGGTTCCACTTCTGGAAGTTGACTTATTGAGTTAGGAACCAAACCCAAGTGGTCTTGCATTTATTGGATTTTTCGTTTAACGGGAATTTCAAATAACATTCTGTTGCGCATGAATTTGACTGTTATGAGTTTGCTGTAATGATTTGATGATTGTGAGAAACTTATCTGGAATAAAAATATAATAAAATATGTTCTGGAAACCTAAGACATATATGCTTTTGTGATGATTTTTGGTAAATTAATTGTGATGCTATGATCAGTGAGATAGTACAATCTTTCAAGTAGAATTTCTGTCTCGGTGAAACTAGCTGCTGAATTTTGTGAAAATGCATGAAACATGATAATTGCTAATTGATTGTTATGTTTTGACCAAATTGCCCCTGTGGGGAATACTTGCTAAATAGTTGTCGTGTTTTGACCAAATTGCCCTTACGGGGAGTAATTGCTAGTGATGTACATTTTTAATACAAGACACGTAAATAATTGCTCACGCACGTATTGTATCACAAATGTACTTGTTAAGTCACACACGATTCACAAACGAATCACAAAACATGTTGTGTGCATAGGTATTATGTGCCGGGTCTAGAGACTCGTTAATATTCCGACACTTAGAAAAATCTCTTTGTTGTTTTAGAACGCTAGAGAGAGTTTTTCTGTGACGCGCATCTTGGTGAATTATTTTGGGAATACTTCGCAAACAGTGAGTTTCACTTTCCCCTTTTTTAAACTGTTTTCAAACGCTTTTCACTTGGGGGAGATAACATACTCCGAAAACGCATTTAAGATTTTGTTAATATAGATTATATATCACTTGTAAAGACTAAGTGGCAAACGCAATAACTAAAGTCCTTCATTCACATCGAACCGTTTAATATTGGATAATAGCGAGTCATTGTTGAGTAGTACTACTGGGTTTAACAAACCCCACCCAACGCTAAACTCGACTGGAGGTCGAGTGGGTGTAATCTTGGCTAAACACATACCATGGTCGGGATAGACCTGGTGGCAAGGCAAATGATAAACAGTCAGCTTCGGTGTCGAACACTTAGTGATACTTGTTTTATAGGCTAGCTACCTATAGATATATAATTGACATAACACTATCTGGTAACGCAAAACGCTGAACGCAAAACGCTGAACGCAAAACGCTAAACGCAAAACGCTGAACGCAAAACGCTTAACGCAAAACGCTGAACGCAAACGCTAAACGCTTTATTTTATATAAACTTGTGAACTCACCAACCTACTTTGACACTTTTAGTATGTTATTCTCAGGTAGCCGAGGCGGGCGCGCGGTTTAGGATCATGCATTGCTTGAAACACTTTTAATAATGCAAACTTATTTTAAACTGTTATCATTGGGTTTTAAGTCGTCCTGTGAGACGCAACATTGGTTTCTATGGTTTTTACGCTTCCGCATTTAATTACTCGTAAATGTTTTCATGGTTTTGATATGCCTATCAAAGTTGGAGAACGCTTCTGTAACCTTAGACTCGTTACGCTGTTCGACTGAACTCGTTGGCTCCACGTCCACCGAAAGTAGGTAACCTTCGTCACCGTTGGTAACTTTGTTTTATGGTTTGATTATAACTAATGAATCCGATCCTGTTAGTTCACACCCTCTGACGGTAAAACTCCGTTAGTGGATTTTGAGGTTGTGACAGATTGGTATCAGAGCCATTGGTTATAGCGAACTAGAAGCTGCTTGCATACTAGACTATAACCGCGACGACCCATTAGTTATAATGATACGCACTGCATAGATTTGTGTAGTCTTTGTTATCCTATCTCTTTACGTCTTTCACTCATACGCGCGCGCATACACGGCTTACCTGAAGGAATTTCGACGCCGCCATCATCATCATCATCCGATCCGATGACTCATGCTCACGGGAAAGAACCGCAGATACCTACCGCATCGCCACCCCGAGTAGTTCTGGAACTCGAAGCTCCCGCACCGAAGAGGTATCGCTTATCCGGAGGCATGTACGAAAACGAAGTTAGCTGGGATTGGTACCCTAATATGATCAGACGTATGGTCTATCGCGAACAAGTTCCCCCGCTACCCCACCCGAACCATCCTGCTTATCCCAACACCCTACCACCCATAACCGAACCTGTAGAGCGAGTTCTCGCAGCTGTTGTTTCATGTTTGGAGAGTGATGTGGGTTACATGCGCTATACGAGAGCCAACGTTTCTGGACTGTTAAAAGACGGAACCGAGACTAAAGAGGAAATTGCCCGCATGACAGTGGCAACGAAGGAAATGCAAGAGGCTAGTGATCAACAGATGAAGATTATGAGAAAGATGCAAGCCGAGATGATAGACTTGCAAGAGCAACTCCAAGTAGCAAGGACCCGAACCAAGATAGCTTTAGAGCATTGCGGTGTCTTACAAATGCAAATTGCTCAGAACGCAGCCGAACCTGAGGCAGATCCCGAAGAGGAGCCTGAGGAGGACCCCGAGGAAGATCCTGAGGAGGAACCCGAAGAGGAACCGGAGGAAGAACCGGCTGAGCCAGAGGCACACTCAGAGGTGTCCCCAGACGATGTGCAAATGTGCAAATTCTTGGATTGGAACTGGCTAACGCTATGAACTGAGAGGAGTTCAAGAACATGATGCGAGAAGAGTACTGTCCTAGGGAGGAGATTACAAAGTTAGAGTCAGAGTTTTGGTCATTAGAGATGGTGGGTTCAGAAATCGAAGCCTACACTACCCGTTCTCACGAGTTAGCTGTGATGTGTCTGCGGATGGTAGATCCGCCGAGTAAGAGGATTGAAATGTATCTTGATGGGTTAGCACCGCAAATTCAGGGCATGGTGACGTCTTCCAGACCAGCCACGATTCAACAAGCGATCCGTTTAGCTCACAAACTGACGGATCAAGCTGTGACCCAAGGTGCGTTACCACCTAGGGGTTCAACCGCTAAAGCCCGTGACAACCCGAGTAATGACAACAACAGCAACAGCAACCCGAGCAGCGGAAAGAGAAAGTTTGACAACACCAGATCCTCATCCTCGAACCTCCCACAGCAACAACACTGCCGTAAGCCCGAATTCACTCGGAGCTTTAACAATCAGAGTCACAACAACAATAACAACGGTAGCGGGCAGGGTTCGAGCGGATATGCTGGGAAATATCCGAAGTGCAATAGGTGCAACTACCATCATGCTGGCCCGTGTGACCGTATCAAGTGTCAGAGATACGGAAAGATGGGTCACCAGGCAAAGGAATGTAGAGGAGACCTTGCGGCAAAGGGTGCTCCTAAACCACCTGTGACGACGAAGGGATATTTCGAATGTGGGCAGGAAGGTCATTTCAGGAAAGATTGTCCCAAGCTGAAACAGAACGACAACAATGGAGGTAATGGAAGTGGCAGTAGTGGTGGAAGCAATGGCAATGGAAGAGCTTTTGTAATTGGGTCGGGTCAAGCCCGCAATGATCCGTACGTGGTGACTGGTAAGTTCCCTGTGAACGATTGTTTTGCTTCTGTATTGTTTGACACTGGAGCTGATAGGAGTTTTGTGTCGAAAGCCTTTAGCCAACTCTTAGACTTAACTCCAACTCCGTTAGATGCTAAGTTTCCTGTTGAATTAGCTGACGGTAAAACTATAGTAACGACTCATGTACTTGCGGGATGTAAGTTAAAACTGTCAGGTCATGTCTTTGATATCGACCTTATTCCTTTTACGCTTAGTAGTTTCGATGTCGTGGTCGGCATGGACTGGTTATCCGAGAACCGAGCGGAGATTATATGTCACGACAAGGTAGTCCACATTACTACCCCTTCCGGCGAGATCATTTCGATCCGAGGTGAGAGAAGCGGCATGACCACCAGCGTCATTACCCTCATGAAGGCGCAGAAGTACCTACGAAAGGGTCATCCGGCAATTTTAGCGCAGATTGTTGAGAAACCCGCGGAGGAGAAGCGAATTGAAGATATACCGATTGTGCGAGAATTTCTGGAAGTTTTCCCGGAGGATTTTCCTGGACTCCCTCCTATACGACAAGTCGAATTCCAAATCGAGTTGACACCCGGTGCAGCACCCATAGCACGAGCCCCGTATCGGCTCGCACCGGCAGAGCTTCAGGAGTTGTCCACTCAGTTGCAGGATTTATTGGATAAAGGTTTTATCCGACCTAGCTCATCACCATGGGGAGCCCCTGTCTTATTTGTCCGAAAGAAATACGAGACTTTCCGCATGTGCATCGACTACCGGGAGTTGAACAAGGTGACGGTCAAGAACCGTTATCCTTTACCCCGAATTGATGATTTGTTTGACCAGATTCAAGGATCGAGTTACTACTCGAAGATCGATCTGCGATCTTGTTATCACCAACTAAGAGTGCGCGAAGAAGATATCTCAAAGACGGCTTTCAGAACACGGTATGGTCACTACGAGTTTTCTGTTATGCCTTTTGGCCTAACCAACGCACCAGCCGTATTTATGGATCTCATGAATCGAGTATGCAAGGCGTACCTCGACAAGTTTGTGATTGTTTTCATTGATGATATTCTCGTCTACTCCAAGGACGAAGCTGACCATGAAGAACACTTAAGGGTAATTCTGGAATTATTGAAGAAGGAACAACTGTATGCTAAACTCTCGAAATGTGAGTTTTGGCTTCGCGAGGTTCACTTTTTAGGACATGTGATCAACGAGAATGGTATCCATGTCGATCCCGGTAAGGTAGAGGCCATCAAAAACTGGGAAGCACCAAAGACTCCGACTAAGGTGCGACAATTCCTAGGACTGGACGGCTACTACCGACGTTTCATCGAGGGATTTTCAAATATTGCTCAACCCCTCACCTCTTTGACTCACAAAGACACTAAGTACAATTGGGGTGACGCGCAAGAATCCGCTTTTCAACTGTTGAAAACCAAACTCTGTAGCGCCCCTATTCTAGCCCTCCCCGAGGGAACGGAAAATTTTGAGGTACACTGTGACGCATCGATACAAGGCCTCGGTTGTGTGCTGATGCAACTCAAGAAGGTTATAGCTTATGCCTCTCGACAACTACGGGTTCACGAGAAGAACTACACGACCCATGATTTGGAACTCGGAGCTGTGGTGTTTGCCCTTAAGATATGGAGGCATTACTTGTACGGTACCAAGTTTACCATTTACACCGACCACAAGAGTCTCCAGCATATCTACGATCAGAAGGAGCTGAACATGCGACAGCGTCGTTGGGTCGAGCTGCTCAAGGATTATGATTGTGCCATCAAGTATCACCCTGGCAAGGCCAATGTAGTAACCGACGCTCTCAGCAGAAAAGAAACAGATAAACACAGACGAGTGCGAGCATTGCAACTCACGATTCATGCCAGCTTACCCGATCAGATTCGCGATGCGCAACTCGAAGCTTTGAAGGATGAAAATCTTCCATCAGAACTCATGCGGGGCATGAACAAACAACTTGAAACCAAATCGGACGGGGTCCGATATTTTGAGAACCGGATTTGGGTTCCACGGTTCGGAGAGTTGAGAACTCTGGTGATGAACGAAGCACACAAGTCCCGATATTCTATCCACCCTGGCTCAGATAAAATGTATCATGATTTAAAGGCACTTTACTGGTGGCCGAACATGAAAGCCGACATTGCCACCTACGTGAGCAAATGCTTGACTTGTGCCAGAGTCAAAATAGAATACCAGAAACCATCTAGTCTACTGCAACAACCGGAACTCCCAATGTGGAAATGGGAACACATCTCAATGGATTTTATCACGGGTTTACCTAAGACACCGACGGGATGCGATACCATCTGGGTGATCGTTGACCGGTTGACTAAGTCTGCACACTTCTTAGCGATTAAGGAATCGGACAAAATGGAAAGACTGACTCGCGTCTACATGAAGGAAGTAGTGTCTAGACACGGAGTGCCTGTCTCAATCATTTCTGATCGAGATTCTCGTTTCACTTCGCACTTTTGGAAGTCGCTGCAAAGCGCACTAGGCACCCGTCTTGATATGAGCACAGCATACCATCCTCAAACGGATGGGCAAAGTGAACGAACTATTCAGACCCTGGAGGATATGTTGCGTGCATGCGTGTTGGATTTCGGAAAAAGTTGGGAACCTCACTTACCTTTGGTAGAGTTTTCGTATAATAACAGCTACCACGCAAGTATTAAAGCAGCGCCGTTTGAAGCGCTGTACGGACGGAAGTGTCGATCACCACTCTGCTGGGCAGAGGTGGGTGACAGCCAAATCACTGGTCCAGAACTGGTACTCGAAACTTCGGAAAAGATTGTTCAAATCTGAAATCGCATGGCAGCAGCACGAGATCGCCAAAAGAGTTACGCCGACAAGCGCCGAAAACCTCTCGAATTTCAAGTGAACGATCGAGTGTTACTCAAAGTCTCACCTTGGAAAGGTGTGGTTCGCTTTGGTAAGCGAAACAAACTCAACCCATGATATGTTGGTCCTTATCGAATAACTGAGCGCATTGGTCCGGTGGCGTACCGACTGGACCTACCAACGGAACTCAGTGGCGTACACAATGTATTCCACGTATCCAATTTAAAGAAATGCCTAACCGATGAGACTCAAGTAGTCCCTTTGGATGAACTGCAGGTTGATGAACAGTTACGTTTCACTGAGGAACCAGTCGAGGTTTTGGATTGGGAAACCAAAACGCTCAAGCACAGCAAAATTCCAATCGTTAAGGTTCGTTGGAACTCGAGACGTGGACCGGAGTTCACGTGGGAACGCGAGGATCAAATGATGAAAAAGTATCCTCACCTTTTTGAAGGACTGACCAAACACAGAAAACCGCGAAACCCGACAAATCGACAAAAATCACAGGAGGTATGAATTAAATTTCGGGACGAAATTTCTTTCTACTAGGGGATGATATGACAAACTGAAAATTTTTCTTACTTTTTCAGACACTCATCACGACTTGACTCAAATTTTCGGGACGAAAATTCTTTAACATGGGAATGATGTGACAATCGTCAATTTCAGGTTAACTCCGTTAACTCAACTCCGTCAATTCAAACTTAAGATCACTGAATCTATAACGCACACATCATTACATTTAAACTAGGGTTTAAATGACGCTTAACACTTACTACATGTGTAGTCTTTCGGGAATTACACCGAAACGCAAACGAGTTGACGCAAACAATTGGTGAATAAACGAAAAACGTCAAAACAGTAATTATGTGATAATTATGTGTTAGACTTATGTGTTGTGTGATAACATCGTTATAAACACTAACTCAAGATGTAAACAAGTTAGTTTAAGCTAGATAAGTAATACTTAGAAGTGGAGGGGCCAAAGTGTAACATAGTATTATTATAAATAATAATAATAATAATAATAATAATAATAATAATAATAATAATAATAATAATAAACCCTAACTTATTCTTTCTCTCCCCACACAATCCCGATCGGACCTTCTTCCCTTGGCTCCCTTGGCTGCCGCCACTCATACACACACATACAACCAAGATTTCAAGCCTTTGATTGAAGATTAAGGTGCTAGGAAGGTATAAACGACTATCCTATGCATCCTTTATACTCAATTTCGATGTTTAATGGGTTAATTGAAAACCCTAGAGGCCGATTTATGTGTCTATGTAATTCATATGATTGTTGTTGATTTGATGATGATTTGATAACTAGATTGGATATTGTTACATGTTAATTGCTTGTGTCTTTGATTTGAGTTCAAACAAAAACCCTAATCATGTATGTAATGTGTAATTGATGTGCATGGATAGTGATTATGGAGTCTAGAGTGTTATATGAATGAATGATGGTCCGTAGATAGTTAATATGTTGAGTTTGGATGCAAACAGTTTCTGGACAGATTGTGTTATTGATGTTTAATTGACTGTAACGAGGTGTAAATGTGAAAATTGGTTGAGATTATTGATACTACAGTAAACTAGGTTGAGTCTAGTTTCTAAAGAATATAAATTTGTAACTTTTGGACGTGTAAAAGTTAACTTTTATGATTTTACAAAACCGTTGTGCAAAGCTGAGTTGTTAGACCTGCTGTTAGGTTGTTTTGTAAATATTACATCTCATGAACTACGAGACCAATTGGGTTGGTTCCACTTCTGGAAGTTGACTTATTGAGTTAGGAACCTAACCCAAGTGGTCTTGCATTTATTGGATTTTTCGTTTAACGGGAATTTCAAATAACATTCTGTTGCGCATGAATTTGACTGTTATGAGTTTGCTGTAATGATTTGATGATTGTGAGAAACTTATCTGGAATAAAAATATAATAAAATATGTTCTGGAAACCTAAGACATATATGCTTTTGTGATGATTTTTGGTAAATTAATTGTGATGCTATGATCGGTGAGATAGTACAATCTTTCAAGTAGAATTTCTGTCTCGGTGAAACTAGCTGCTGAATTTTGTGAAAATGCATGAAACATGATAATTGCTAATTGATTGTTATGTTTTGACCAAATTGCCCCTGTGGGGAATACTTGCTAAATAGTTGTCGTGTTTTGACCAAATTGCCCTTACGGGGAGTAATTGCTAGTGATGTACATTTTTAATACAAGACACGTAAATAATTGCTCACGCACGTATTGTATCACAAATGTACTTGTTAAGTCACACACGATTCACAAACGAAACACGAAACATGTTGTGTGCATAGGTATTATGTGCCGGGTCTAGAGACTCGATAATATTCCGACTCTTAGGAAAATCTCTTTGTTGTTTTAGAACGCTAGAGAGAGTTTTTCTGTGACGCGCATCTTGGTGAATTATTTTGGGAATACTTCGCAAACAGTGAGTTTCACTTTCCCCTTTTTGGAACTGTTTTCAAACGCTTTTCACTTGGGGGAGATAACATACTCCGAAAACGCATTTAAGATTTTGTTAATATAGATTATATATCACTTGTAAAGACTAAGTGGCAAACGCAATAACTAAAGTCCTTCATTCACATCGAACCGTTTAATATTGGATAATAGCGAGTCATTGTTGAGTAGTACTACTGGGTTTGACAAACCCCACCCAACGCTAAACTCGACTGGAGGTCGAGTGGGTGTAATCTTGGCTAAACACATACCATGGTCGGGATAGACCTGGTGGCAAGGCAAATGATAAACAGTCAGCTTCGGTGTCGAACACTTAGTGATACTTGTTTTATAGGCTAGCTAGCTATAGATATATAATTGACATAACACTATCTGGTAACGCAAAACGCTTAACGCAAAACGCTGAACGCAAAACGCTTAACGCAAAACGCTGAACGCAAAACGCTGAACGCAAACGCTAAACGCTTTATTTTATATAAACTTGTGAACTCACCAACCTTGTGTTGACACTTTTAGTATGTTATTCTCAGGTAGCCGAGGCGGGCGCGCGGTTTAGGATCATGCATTGCTTGAAACACTTTTAATAATGCAAACTTATTTAAAACTGTTATCATTGGGTTTTAAGTGGTCATGCGTGACGCAACATTGGTTTCTATGGTTTTTACGCTTCCGCATTTAATTACTCGTAAATGTTTTCATGGTTTTGAAACTTTGTTTTATGGTTTGATTATAACTAATGAATCCGATCCTGTTAGTTCACACCCTCTGACGGTAAAACTCCGTTAGTGGATTTTGAGGGTGTGACAAGTTCAAACATTGATCAGGGTGTTCCAACCATCACTAAAGACTATGTCAAAGCTGCCGAATATCATCTCGAGAAAACAATGAAGAAGAAAGAGAAGATGTCAGAGAAATATTCAAGCTCGTCTGAACATGATATTGAGAGTTGGTTCAAGAATCACGACAAAAAGACTAGAGCTTCAAAGATCATCGAAGTGTATCGGTATGTTGATCGAGAACAACAACTTGATGTCATTGCACGAGCCAAAGCCAATCAAAAAACAACATTCAAGGCCTTGAAAAGTGTTAAAGGTGACATCGTTTCTTGGCTTTATGATTCAGAGTTAAGAGTTTGTATAGTTAAGTGGGAGAACGGCATCCAGTATTTTCAATATCTTACTAACGTTCTCTCACTGCCGAGGTGGGACGTGCAGACGCTTGCCAATCGGCAGTTTACCAACCATTGTGGAAATCGATTAGCAGGATGGTTTCATCAACATCTGCTATTCGAGGTCAACCACGGGTTTAAATCTTTTAAACCGCAGGTTCCAACTCGTAAGTATATTGATGAAATTGATACTCGTACGGGTTGGAGGAAACTTGTTCTTAAAGTTAAGCCGCCAAAGATTATGAAACGAGTACCAGTGAAGACTTATCCGCAGAATCTTCATCTATCGTTCAATCGATGGTACTATGACAATAGAACTGGCGAGGCGGTCATCTTGTTGGGAAAGGGACTGAATACTAATTTTATACGAGTCATAGACCCAACATGGGTCATTAATTTATCTGAGACTTACAACGATGTGTTGTTCGAGAACAAGATCCTGTTTGAAAGGCAAGAAGATTATGATCGAGCTATGCAATTCCAACGCGTCGTACGGGTGTGTCATGCGTTTGGGATTCATAGTTGTCGAGAATGGAAGAACAAAATATTCAAGTAAAGTAAAGTAAAGACAAAGAGCTCAATACAAGGGGGTGTTTGTTAGTGCACAGTTTTGTCATCTCGAGTCTTTGTAATCGTCTTTTTAATCTATTATTATTTTAATGTAAATGGAATTTTAGCAATTATGTCCCATACGTTATATCATGGCTCATTGGTTAAGGATGTTTAACGAATGAGACCATTTGTGTTCATTATGGTTCATTTGTTAAGGATGTTCAATGAATGAACCTTAATCGTTATTGTTTAATGTCCATTCGAAGATGTTTAATGAATGGACCTTAGTCGTTATTTATTATATTCATTCGTCGTGGAATTTTGACGAATGGGGTATATAAAATGAGTCATTCGCTATAACATTTTGGTTACTTATGTAATGAATACGAATGAAGGCCATTCGTTACGGATTGTGTCACGAATGGCATTCATCTTTTATATATAGGTTGTTAAGCCGATTCATAGTTGAAGTGTTTATAAAGTATTTTCTATCTTGCCGTTACTCTGCTCAATGATCCACTCAACAATTCGTTAATCTATTAATCATAAACATATATCATATGTCTAGATCCTTAGTTCAATTGATATGAAAAAATCAATCAATTGAAGCTCTATTGTGTTCAACATTTTCCGCGAAAAGTTTTAATTAACTATGGTATTTAGAACGGTGTTTAGGAGTAAATCCAACGCCAATGTAGGGCACCGGTACCCGGGCCTTACACAACTATTCGAAGTTCTTTATTATGATTAGTTTTAAATTATATTGATAATTTTTCTTTTCCTCAAAATTCAATGGTTTTGTTATAGTATTCCTTAATTTCGGTACAAAATTCCCAAAAGTAGGGGATACCGTAACAACTCAAATTTTCAATTTTTTATGTATATCCGTTACCCGACCCGCTCTTATGTTCGGGAGATCTTACCAATAAAATATCGCGTTTAACGAGTCATTAATATTATTTTATTATCATTTGTTATTATATTTATTTAAAATGTATAAATAACTTTGATTTATGTTCAATTTTATCCCTAATAATACGTTGACCCATTGTTGTTTCCACCCTAATCTTGAAGGACCATTTTGTAAAATATGTTATATTATTATATTATTAATCAGAAGAATCCATTAACCCAAACCCTATAAACCGTTTACCTGTATCCAGCATCCAAACCCAAAACCCGTTTACTCAATCGTTATTCTTGGACCACAGTCTTCTCGTAAACTTGGAAATTCATGGATGCCTATTGTTATACATAACAAATCGACCTTGCCGGCACTTGGAATTAAGAAATTATATCATATTTGATTCGTATTGCTTATATGAACACACCATCGTAACCTGTTATTGAAGACATCATCTATCAATCATCATAACTCAATTAAATTTTCCCTCACAATCACCAATAGGTCGCAAATCAAACCCCCATAACCAATTATATTTCCTTTGTTGATGGATACCTGTTCTTGATCTACTTTATGTCGTCCACTTATCGGTCAATTAGACCATTGATCGGGCATCATTAAAGGTAATTTATTTGTGTAACAAGCTCGTCCTTCATCAAGAATCAATAACACTCTGTCTAATTTATCGATTATCAATCAATTAAACTGATTAATAATCTAGGATTCATATGTTTATTCTGGGTGTTCGTATGTCTGTTTAAAAGGTTTGGTTCTCATGTTATAAACATTTTACTGGGTAACTCTATTGGTTGCGAGCGACGTGTTTAAGACATTGGACGAGCTGGGGGTGCGGGTTCTAGCCTCCCCTAGCCCGTTTTTGGGTTTTTATTTTGTAAAGGATGAGTATCATTACAGAACTATTAAATTATTTAAGAACTTGAGGGAACCCTTGAAAACTAAAGTTTTTTGTAAAAACTTTTGTATGTTAATGTTAATATAAGTGTAGCTTTATCATTTTTTATATCTATACGATTTTGAAAATTAGTTTTTATACATATCTATGTTTTGTTTTACACTTATGTGAATTTGTTAGTTCATAACATTTACATATATGTAAATTTGTGATTAATATATGTAATCAACAATTTTTATGTAAAATATGATAAGACTACTCTTAAATAATGTTAATATATAAAAAATATTTTAAAAATGTTTGGTTGTTTAGAGTTCCTAATAGTTCTTCACTTTTTTAGAGTTCTTAAAAGATACTAACCGTATATATATATATGTGTGTGTGTGTGTGTGTGTGTGTGTGTGTTAAATTAAAACACCTTTATAATATATTAAAACCTTTACCAATTTTTAATAATCTAATATATATATATATATATATATATATCAAGTTAATTCACGTACTAAAATTATAGTTTAAGTACTTTGTAAAATATCATATTTTATATTAACATTATTATTTATTATTTATTATCTATTATTTACAATAATATTCTAAAAGAAATCTTTATTAATAATAAAAATGTATATAAATACATTAAACATATCTTTAGTTTAAAATAAACATTTAAAACAAATCAATTTATAAAATCAATCCAAAATTTCATAAATATTTATTTAAGTATTTTATAAATTTAAATACACTATTTATTAAAGTTATAACTCAAAATAATAAAGTAATAATAAGTCTTTGTAATATAACCTTTCTCAAGAACGTAGTCGATCATCGAATCCCAAACCTCTATTTAGTTTAGTTTCATTATTCAAATTATATTTATTTCCGCATCTATTCTTTATTAGGATATCTCGTCGGTAATTTCCGAAGAGCTTGATCTACCTCATTTTCTTAACGAAACATTATCTCTTGCTTAATTGCTAAGGTGGGTAATTACTCCCCTTTTTATTTATTTTAAATCTTTGGTTAAATATGTGTACTTTATATATTATATAGTATTCAACTTCAACTATTAATCCTTTTGTGTATATCAGTTCATGTCTAACTTGCTATTTGCTTACTTGCTTTATTTTACTGCATTTGGAGAGGTCCATCAATTTATAGTATGATCATACGACCGTCGTAGTGACCGGCGTCCAAACGCATGACAATGGTTTCACCGACAACCCATCTTTGATAACCAATGCCCAATTCGCATGGTAACATTTTAGCCCTTTCTTTATTATCTGTGTGAAGTGTTCATATGTTATGGCTTAATTGTTTATCTCATAGCTACAGTTTATGTTTTATCTTATATATTATTATTGTAGGGTCAAAATCTAGTGTTTTACTCACTCAACATGTTTTGTGGACAAAATTTCTATTTTATACGCATATGTAGGTTATCGTAGGAATTTAACGCAAGTTGGTGAAGACTTAGTGAATAATCAAGTTAGAAGAATTTTTATCAGGATCATCTGAATCACAATTTGTTCTATTGTATGTTATGAATTATGTACTTGTTCGTATTTGATTATGAGAATTATTTTAATTTAATTAAATAGATATTGTCACCATTATTATTGCATGATATTACCTTGAGAGCTGTGAGCAATCAACTCACATCCCGACATTTTCGCCTTAGGTTGGGGTGTGACACTACAATAGTCGGAATCACTTCTTGTAATTGGCGAGAAATCATTTCGGCCACATACGCCTCAGATTTAGGGTTAGCTTTCTTCGGGTCCGTTCTATAACAATAATCAAATATATATTAATTAATACCATTTCCACCATAATAAGTACATTATCACGATAAACATTATTATAAACACACAACTATGCCAAAGAACACATTTGTATTACACATAATTGTTACTGTACATATGCATCCAAAATTAGCGCATAGGCTTAACCTCGTATTGGTCAGCGCTTGCAATAATAGTAAACCGAAAATATTTCCCATGTTAGCCTAACATGCCACTACAAAATGTTGCATGGGATGTCAAAAGACATTGTAAAACGAAACTATACTACTCGTGTTTCTATTCATTATTACATATATGATACAACAACCACACAACAGCATCCACTAAGGTCGTAATGACCGCCATACAAATCCCTAACAGTGTTATCACTCGATCCAAGCGCCAACTGTAATGAGCGTTTGACCTTTGTACATCTCTCACTTCCCGCTGTATATACCAAATGTGGTCCTGCATCTCATGTATGTGTTGGTTAAGGTTGTTTATTGAGGATGATTGTTCTAATAGCTGATCAGTTTACAATCCCAACCATGCTAAATCGGATAAAAGTGGCGGCTCTAGTACTGGTGCAGGTATACCCCAGGTAAGGATGGGTATTTCGGTATCCTGGACACGTGAAGTTTCTCCCCTATGGTATGTCGATCGAAGTGGGGAAAAGATGTGTTCAGGTGGATGCACGCTTATAGGGGAAGTCTGGTGGTCATATGAGTGGGTGGGTACTAGTGTATGGTGCACAGGTGGAGTAGAGGATCTAGAAGCTCTAACCGGGGAATGATAAGCACTAGTGGCTCCTATCTCCTTTCTAGGTGATTCCCTAGGGGATAACTATCGCATCGATAGCCAGGTAAATCAGGATGATCTGTCGATACCTCATGTGGGACTACTGCATCCCCTAAGCTCTCATTAACTTCTTCTTCCTCAGGCTCCTCCTCAGATTCCTCTTCTGGATATTCTTCTTCTTCATGTAGTACAGGTACCTCAATAGATAAACGATTAGCAGCTCTCGACATATTCTGGACAAGGGTTAGTAATAAGAATAATATTTTTCAATAATATTAATCAAATAAGATACATACATGTATTCATACACATTAGCATAGATAATCATTATATATATAATTAATATTATATTTTATACACATATATTGCCGTTTTTACCTATTTGAATGTTCAGGGATTTCTTCTTGAATTCCCTCATACGTATAAGCAAGTACGTTATTACGTTCCGGACCATAATAACCCACTTGTCCATTTGATTTCATCCCAAAAGTAGTCAGCATATATTATTAAATATTATTTATTCCTAGACTAGGTAATTGCGGAAGCGTAATACGGGAATGTAATAGACACCACTCGTATCAACCACATTGTTATAAAGAAAACTAAGAAACTAATTTACATCTTGTTACATTATTTTGTACTAAGTTTAAAAACTAGGTGAAATACACATAACTGTTTACTCAAGCCGTTTATTCTGTAATAGTATATATGTGTCTATCTACATTGTGTTAGTCTCGATCTCTAGCATAAAGAACATATGCACATTATTCCAACTTCGGCTCACCTAAAAAATAAGTTAAAATGGGTCAACTACAAAGAGTTGGTGAGTTTCATAATTTTGTACGAGATCAGTATACGTAATTGTAGTATTCGGTATGTATGTATATGATGTAATTATACTAAGCGACGAGTGAATCCTTGACAAGCTATACCACGTGGCCTCCACTGCCACGCACTCCCCATGGCCTCAACAGCCACATGCCCCAAAAGGTATTATGTCTAACACCACATAACATGTTACAAAAGGTTCGCATGGTCATATGCAATTGTAAAACATGTCCCGGCATACCCCACCGGCCCTATCAATTGGGTTTGTAAAACCAATAGTACTATTCACATGCCTTCGGCCCGTAGTTAATCACTCGTGTGGGGGGATTTTCAAGTGTTAGAACTTAGATAATTCACATCATAAAACATTTCCAAATAAATAGGTATATATAAACATGCTTTTCACCCCAAATGTTCATAAAAAATTTAAAAAGTGGGGTCATGAAACTCACCTTGTTGTAGTATTGAATAAGTAACGCGTGCGGTATATACTACGCTTTGATTATAGCTCGTATCCTATAATCAGTATTGCATTGTTAATACTAGTACAATCTTTAAACTAAATCGGGTTATATATCTTATCTGGTATGGTTGTTACGCCCAGAACATATTAGTAGTCTTAGATTGAGATGTTGTACGATATGAAATGTTTACAACTAGTATTAGCTCAGTTTCGTCGTTTTCCGTGCCTTGCCAAGTTGGTCGTTTACGCGTTTCGGAAATAAGTAAGATCACACAAACTTGAATAAACATACTATTTGATAAAATGATTCGATTTATAAAAGAAATTTAAGTTTCAGTATCTAGATTGGCTCCAGGGTTCGTCCCCGTTTTCATACGGGTTTGATTGTACAATATACATACAACTCACTTGATTGTCCGGAATTCTCGTAAAAAGTTTGTTTTTATCAAATTCATTCAAAATTATGATATTTGACCATTTTTTCCGTTTTGACATACCAATCAGTTCATTACACATAACGTTGCCGATTTTATCATGACATATATAATTTAAATCTTTCAATTATTATAACTCATATATATATATATATATATATATATATATATACATATATATATATATTATAAGATTATTGTACTAACAAATTAAAATATGTAGAATTTTATAAAAATAATTCTAGAATTTTTACACTTACTTATTTACTTATAAAAATTCATTTTATGTGTCATAATTAACCAATAAATCACCCGTTTATACCAAAAGATTCCCAAAATATCCGATAAATTTCCTGTATGGTAAAAATATCACTAAATAACCCCTACAAAATTTCCATAACTTAATTCTTTGGCAAAAATACCTCTTTGTGCATAATTCGGCTGTTAAAACTCGATTAAACGAAATGCACGAATTATATCTAAATTTCTCCAATTAATCCCATATGTTATGTGTTATGTAATACTTTTATTTTTGGGATATCCATAAAATATCATAATTTTTCCAGCAGTTTAACTATTTTCCATAATATCCTCAATAAACTGTAATAACATCGCCAAATATTCTCCGTTTATCAAAAAATTACCAAATTTGGAAAGGGACTCTGTTTTATGGCCCCTTATGACCCTGAAAAGTTTCATAGGCTAAAAACTAGCACGTCACAATATAATCCTCAACAGCCCCTAAACAAGTAATCGATTATTACCTTTGCCGTTTTTTTGAGAGTTTTGGTCATTTTCTCACCTCTCTGGATTCTTGTTTCCCAAGTTAGTATATCTACAGGTCAAATAACACGAAACCAAGAATACAACATCAATTAACAAACCTTAGATGTTAGGGTTTCGGGGAGGGTTTGAAATCGAGTTTTAAACCGTAAAAATGTAATAAAAATGTTCTAATTTGTGTTGTTAGCCAAAAAAAACATATGTTTCTGGTTATTAACCATGTCTAAGATCAAAATATACTATAGATCATTTTAAGGGATTTTAGATGGTTAAACATGGTTTATACTAATCAAATCATGTTTTTATGATTATAACAAGCTAAAAACAAGGTTAAACTCATTGATTTTAGATCATACCTTAAGGTTTTTGCTGGGAAAATGAAGAACACAGCACATTTGGTTTATGTTATGAGTTATAATGTGAAAGGATCAATGGAGGTGAGTTGTTTTTCAAAGAAAATTCCTTGGGGGGGGGGGGGGGGGGGGGGGGCTAGCGGCCGCTGATTAAAGGGGGCCCATGGGCCCCTCCTTTGGCCCACTTGTCTTGTTTTATGTGCCCAAAGTTCAATCTCGGTTCTTAATATGTTCATGTAAGATCATGAAAGTTTCGGATTTAAAATACCAAGTTCAAAAAGATAAAGGACCAAATGTGACAAGTTCTAAACTCCAAGGTTAAAAATAAAAAAAAATTCTGATCCAGCGCCTGATGACGCTCAACGAGCAACGTCATCGCGTATCGCGATGACGAGTTCTGACATAGGGACACGCGTCCCGCCACGTGTCACCACGTGGCACCGTATCCGCCACGTGGCGACCCTATGGGTAACGGTGCACACCTACGTCGCAATACGCGAATGCGTGATCAAAGGGGCCATCGCGTATCGCGATGGGCCCTGAGATACGCCTATAAAAGGGGGCCTCCGGCCCTCCTATTCACCACACCAAAGTTCTCAGCTCATTCACTTTGTAAAACACTCACCCTCTCACTAGAAATCGCCTCGATAAACGTGCCAAGCCTCCTCGATTTCCTTGCCCAAAACAAAGTTATCTCGAAATACATGCCATTCACCAAAGACGTTATATTGAAGGTCAAGCCATCCCGAGACAACCCAACGACCTGCCTCGATAAGCGTTCCGATGTGTTGCAAAGATAGGTGTGTCTCGTTTTGCGTGCAAAGAAAGGTGTTGATCAAGGAAGCTCGGGAAACAATAAGACGTCGAAGTTCTGCCCAATTTTCTAGTGTTATTATAAGCCAAACAAGGTAGGCATAATGCCTGATTAATATAATAATAATAAAATAATAAATGCTTAAAACCCTAAGTCGATGATATACTCAATACCTCGAAAATATACAAAAGAAAACATAACAAAGAATATAAAAGAAAAGAAATGTGAATATGATATGATTCTTTGTTATAATATTATTTAAGTTATTATTATATTTCTTAAATAAATAAATAAATAAAGTATACGTTTCTTAAGGAAGAAGAAACGTAGTGTTTTAAAAAAAAGTAAATAAGTTAAATTAAAGAGTTTTAACTTATAAAAGAAAAGAAAGAAAAGATGTTTTGAACTAAAGGTTAATAAAGAAAATACAATCGAGGTAAAGATTATAAAAAGAGACTAGAGGTCTTAAGCCGGATTAAAGATCTGACTAACAAAAAGTTATACTCGTACTATAGGTGCAAGATAGCAAAGAAGGGAAAGACCAGGTCAGTGTATTGAAGATGATCAATTCAAAAGAGAGCTGAATACGCCTAACTTTTTAAACTTGTTTAATCGAGTCAAATAAATGAAATGAATTTACATGAGATTACGTATATCTAAAACGTTATAAACAAAAGTAATTGCTAGTCCTCAGGTTGTCATGTACGTTTGTTTGGATCCTTACATATGTGGTAAAAAGTCGGTGGGCACACCGCGCCATGACCTCCGCCACGATGGCCGGACCTAAGTTACGTCCAAGTGAGACTGACCATGTGTATACGTATGGTACCTAAGTAATGTCGAATGCTGCGGTGTTTGTTGGGGTACCTAAGTTCCTAAGTTACGTCCGAGTGAGACTTACCATGTGTATACGTCTTGTGTGTGACTTAAGCTTATAATTGTGTTTTGTTTTAAAGCTTGATTATTCCTAAGCCACGATGGGCCGGACCTAAGTTATGTCTCAAGGGGTAATCAAGTAAAAGAAAATATTTTATGCGTCAGCTTATTCACCAGCATGTGTTGCTGACGTATTTTCTTAACATTTTGCAGGTAATCAAGAATAGGAGCTTGGAAAGCTCGAAGTGCTTAGATATCCGATGGTTCGGATTGTTTTTGTTCAAACATTAAAAATATAATGGTGGTTTAATATAACAATTAATCTTTTGTATAAACAAGTAATACTTTAAACAGGTATTTTATAATCCCGTCTTTTGTAATGTAAATATTATAATCCACATAAATATAACTTCCGTTTTAAACACGTAACTCTGACTTATTTACAAATGTGGTACCAACATATGTGTCATACGCCTAGGCCGTGGTTTGGGGTGTGACAGTTCAGGTTTGTTTTTTTGTGAGAAAAATAGTTTGGGTTAGATAAAAGCACAAAAACGAGGGTTTTTCAGCTAGTTTTTGAGAATTAAGAAAAACATACTTGTTGTAAATATCCAAATTATTTTCACGCATTACTTAAAACATCTTTTATAAGTGATCTATAAGTCTTTTTCGGCTTGACTGATGTTACAATGCTTGCTTTAGTACTAATGATCGTGTTTAAGTTCATTGTGTATTGTTAAACGAAACATTTTTCGTTTAAACGATTTTGTACGTATTAGGGTCTTAATTTCAACATGTTAGTCACTATAATTTATATATCACTTATATATAACACCTCTGTATATTTATGGATCATAACTAGTATCGTCTAGTTACTTGTTTAATCGCTACGAATTAACCGATTAATTGTTTATTCGCTACGTAATAAATAAGATGTACCTCGTCTTGTCACGAATGTCACAACCACCACCCGCCTACAAACATCGTCCACTGCCGTCTACCACCACCACCAACTACCACCGCCTTCTACCACCACCACCACCGCCGCCACCCTCCATCTCCATTACCACCAACACCCACCATCCGCCACCTCCACCCACCATCTGCACCTCCACCCAGCACTACCACTATCACCATGTAGCACCACCATCACCCACTACCACAGTTCGTGCACCACCACCAGTTTATTTTAGCAATCTAAAGATGTTAAAAAACAAGCAATTTTCTTCTTCTAGACTACATATGTTTAGTCCACATCTTCTTCTACAGATGTCTGTATATATGGTCCGCAGATTGCAAACATTTTACCTTTGAAAAAATAAACAGCATATTAGTCAGTTATATAAGTTTGATAGTAAATCATAAATGATATATAATTCAATAGGGATTTATAATAACTGAATATATTGATTGGGGTGGGTTATAATAAAAAGAAATAGTTTACTAAGAAGGGTAAGAATAAATCTAAGCCCTGGGATCTATGATCTAGTGGTTGAGATTGGTAGTTTTTAAACTACCTAATAGTTTCCTATGATCTAGGATTTAGGCTACATAGTTTCATCATTCCTACTCTTCTTACAAAACTATATCTTTTTATTTTAACCCTTTTCTATATTGATTCTCACGAAGCGAATATTATAGTATGAGTGTGTTTATGATACACATAATTGCGGTTTCACATATGTTAATTAACTCCACTCCAGCATGTAGTTTTAATAGATTCTTTTACTGCAATCAAATTATTGTCATTATTGATTTAACCATTTTTGATACGGTAAATATTTTTGACAATAAGTTATCAAATGAATTTAATTACTATAATATCCGGACATGGTTAAATATGTCGATCTCAGATTTAAACAATTAGGAAAATAATATATAATTATAATATCAACAAAGAACCGTATATGTATATGTAAGAAATCCGTTTCAAAAATATCTAAAAATATCAGTTCGTTAGGCTATGCGTAGTGGATGGACTACAAATGGGGGCGAATTGCGACACGTGACACCCAGTCAGCAAGGGGTAGAAATTTGTTTTTGGAGTGTAATAGTGTAGGGGCTATAAACTGAGCCCACGGTATCTTTTTTTTATTATTTTTCTTTTTATAATTAAACTAAACAAATAAAAACCAAGAAAATTAAATAATAACATAAAAATGTATTAAAATTAAAAAGAAATACAAAAAAATACATAACTAAAAAGTAAAAAAAATACATAACTAAAAAGTAAAAAAAATACATAACTAAAAAAAAAGAAACTAATGTCTGTAGTATTCGCGCATTTTTTCATGTCGTCGTTGATGCAATAATGCGGCCTCCTCGTGAAACCCCTCCGATTTCAGGAATTCATAATCTTCTTTCATTTGACGTAATTCCATCTGGGCCAGCTTTTCTTGGTGTTTGTTGGATGCTCTAAGGTCGTTTCATATTTCCGTGACATTTGTTTCCAAACGACCGACCAACTAGTTTAATTGTCTGACGTCTTCATTGGCCGCCGAATTGAATCGGGGTGACGGCGAACCTTCCCCCTTATTTTTTCTCGAACTACAACTCCTGTACTTCTTCATCGTCGACTAAATTAACTGTGTCGTCCACGAATAAGCTACGAGTATCGGAGGGTGTGTTTTGTGTGCTCGGATTTGTCGACGACGATATCTTCGACTTTTTTGAAGGCTGGGATGAGCCGGCTCGTCGGGCAACCGGAACGGTTGGTGCCCCTTTCCATTTCGCGCAATCTCGTAATATTTTCCAACAATTCAAATACTTGAACGGTTTCTCGGACCACTCGAAAGTTTGGCCTTGAGCTCGAAAGTCGCTCAAGACTTTAGTTATGATGTCATCGTCGTTATGCCCGCTACGCCAGCTGGGCCCCTGCAACCGGTTAATTATCCCGGCAAATTTTTGACAATCGGCGTGGGCTTGAACCACTTCTTTTCCCCTGTAGTCTTCGGGTTTATCAGTTATCGCGAGCCTAGCTTCAAATACTTTCTTCCAAAACACCCTGATGGCTTAAAAGTTAGCTACAAATTAAAAATTATTTGTCACAATTAGTATACATTTTAATAAACACAAAATACATTTTTAATAAATACTTAATATTAAAAAACTTACCGACGTCGGGATCCTCCGAAATGACGATCCAAGCTCTTGCGAGGGCCACCTCCTCCTCCTTGCTCCAATGCTTGTATGGATCACGGCGCGCCATCGGCTCCCCCGATTGTTTCTTTTTGTGTTTACGGGTCGGCTTTTGGCTTAAACCGGAGGCCCGCGCCGTTTGCGTCTCCGGCACCGTCACCGGCTCCGACTCCGGTAGTGTAGACCCGAAAGCCAGCATTAAGTTTTGGGGCATGAGATAGTTGGCGTACATGTTACGTTTGGGTCGGGAAATTGAAACGGATAGCTCGGTTGGTTTATCGGGTTCCATTGTAAGTTCACACTCGTTTGGTTTTGCGAACAATGGAGTTGACTGAAATGAGGGAATGGGTGGTTCGGTTGGTTCGGGTTGTTTCTAGGATTCATTTTGCTAATTTTTTGTAAGAATTTTGGTATGAATTGTGTATAAAATGGATATAAAATTGAAAAAAATGTGTATGTTTATATATATATATATATATATATATATTGTTTTAAAAATTTTCTTTTTTGACCGTTGTAATGGTCATAATAATATAGTATTATTATTATTATTAAACCAATTCCGGCGACAAGAAAACCCCGTTCCCGTCCCTTTTCGCCCGTATATCGCCCGGGAGAGGATGTTTCCCTTCTTCACGCCCCAATCCACGCTCCATTACGAATAACCTTATAGACATTTATTTTAAAAATATTTAGGTTTATGCTCTTATGATCCTACCTATAAATTAATGATGCAAATCATTAATTTGAAAAAGGCATTCATAAACAAACATATACTTGATAATTTATATTATTGAATAAAAACTAAACTTGTAAATCATTTTTGAAATCTAAGCAGAGGCTACATTGAAAATTATGAAATGTAATATTAAATAGGTCTAACTCATAAAAACTTACAAACTCACAAATAATGCAAACATAAGCATAACAATCTTAAAAGGTTAAAAAAATGAGTAAAGTGTCATTTTTGTTCTTGTGGTTTGACAAATAATGCGAATTTAGTCCAAAAAGATTTTTTTTCATATGGATAATCCACATTTCCCAGTTCTTTCCAATTACATCCAAATCACTAGCCCGTTAAATTTAATCGTTAAGTCAGGGGTAAACATGTCTTTTCACTTTTTATTTATTTTAATACTTATTATTTCAGTGAACCGCGATTTTCGTCCATGTGGTTTGTCAAAATCTGCGTTTTAGTCCAGTAGTTTCAAATTTGTATTTTTCTTCCTTATGGTTTTATTTCACTTGCAATTAAACTCGAATTCACTAATCTCGTTAAGTCTGGTCATTAAACCCATCGGTGTGCCATTCACGCGAGGGACAGTTTTGACTTTTGACCCTTCTTTTTTTTCCTTTTTCCCCAAATACACCCCAACCCCTCATGTGAGGAGGCTTGCGAATTAGGACTGAGGTTTACTTATGGAGAAAAATGACAAAACTGATCGTCATGTAAGGGGCACACAGATGGGTTAACGACCAGACTTAACGTGTTTAATAAATTCGGGTTAAATTGTAAGTGAAATGAAACCATATGGAAAAAAATTGCAAATTTGAAACTACTGGACTAAATACGCAGATTTTGACAAACCACTACGGACGAAAACCGCAGTTCATTGAAGTACGTATTATAACAAAAAAAAAGAATGAAAAGATATGTCTACCCCTAACTTAACTATTAAACCAAACGGGTTTGTGATTTGGATGTAATTGGCAAGAAAGAAAAAGCATATAGTGTCATCAATGGTGTGAAGCAAGTATTGCAACAAGACATGTCTACAAAATCATATTAAATTTAACAGGGTTAGTGAAAAGACATGTCTACCCCTCACTTGTTTTTGATATCATGTGATGGACTTGTTTTATTGGTTAAATAGAGTGTCATCAATGGTGTGAAACAAGTATTGTCTTTCAGTGCTATCAAGATGGAAGCCCATATATGGCGTCGCAACAGTGGTAGTTGTTACTGCCGATCTTAAATTTGACTTGACAATTACTCTTCCAAATTGCTTTGCATTGTTATCAAAATAGAATACTTAAGGTTATTGTTTTATAATAATTGAAGTTAACGTTTCACTAAATTGATATAAATGGAAAGAAAAATGATACTATTGGTGTTATTTTAAGCCACAAGTATTTATTAAATTAAATTTTTGCCAATATTAAAATTCAATTTCTATATACTATGGATTTAAACTGATTTTTAACGGCATACAATTTGTATTATATTATATAAAGTGATGTTTGAGATTTTCAATGTCTTGTCATGTAGCAAAATAATCAATCTTCATTAATGTAACGATCTTACATGAAAGAAGAAGGAAAGAAAGTTCCCACCCTAGTGGAAGTTATATTATATGTGAAGTATTGTAGTATTGCAAATGGCATATCAAATGCTCTAGAAGAGCGTATTCATCTTATCCAGGGATACTAGTTAGAAATTATGTTTTATATTCTAGTGAAACTTGAAGAAACTTACTAAGTTTCAAATATATTCGTATGAAAGGTTGTGACTGAAAATATTGTAAACATCTTGATATTATATATAACTAATATGATTAGAAGCTTAAACAAAAATAATTATGTTTATTGATTAGAATATATTGTACAAACAAATCACATAACATGAAATAAGATAAGTAACCGGAAGTTACTAGTCTAATATATCTTCACCATATGTCCTAACGAAACTAGTCATCCCATGTAGCATCATGAAGCTGAATAATCGAAAATGCCAACAAGCATCTTTTAAGTAATTTAAAAGCCTCAACACTTATCATATGTGTAGTGTTGGCAAATAAATCTTTAGCACCTCTAAAAGCATATATTCTACAAAGACTCTCATACACATGTTTATTAATCTACTTGTGGACCATGTTCAATACATTTTCGGTAGTGCATCTTTAAATCATTTTATGTGAGTTTTTTAGCTACCTAAAATGTAACCATTTTTCTGGTTTATAATCCAAATCATACATGAGAATTCGCACCCCAAACTTTTAAATGACTATTATATGTCTATCAAGATAATTGTTGAACATCCAATAGCTCATGTTCACACATAAAGCGGTATAATTGAATGATCAATTAATCGATCATTCTTAATCACTAACCGTTCTTTATGAGATGTAAATTTCCATCTCCACATGAGGGGATATTATTGAACTAATCAGTTTAAACCAACTACTAATCATGAGTAGCCCCATGATAACTAGTCACCAAAGCTAACCAACTCGTCTTACTTGAAAATATTATGTTGCGCGGTATACGTTCCAACACCCGCATAACGACTTGGTATTTACATTAGCTTTACTCCTAGTCAATTCTTAATATATATAAACATTTACACGAGACTTATTTTCAGCATAATGCGCTGACTGTTAAATTTACACATTGGGGCTACTCTTTTACCCATGAAAGATGAAGGAAAGAAAGTTCCCGCCCTAGTGGAAAGCTATATTATATGTTAAGTATTGTACTATTGCAAATGGCATATCAAATGCTCCAGAAGAGCGTATTCATCTTATCCAGGGGGTACTAATTAGAAATTATGTTTTATATTCTAGTTTCAAATATATTCGTATAAACGGTTGTGACTGAAAATATTCTAACGTCTTGATATTATATACAACTAATATGATCAGAAGCTCAAACAAAAAAATTTATGTTTATCGACTAGAATATATTGTACCAAACAAATCACATAACATGAAATATGATAAGTAACCGAAAGTTACTAGTCTAATATATTTTCACCATATGTCCTAACGAAACTAGTCATCCATGTAGCATCATGAAGCTGAATAATCGAAAATGCCAACAAGCATCTTTTAAGTAATTTAAAAGCCTCAACACTTATCGTATGTGTAGTGTTGGCGAATAAATCTTTAGCGCCTCTAAAAGCATATATCTACAAAGACTCTCTCATACACATGTTTATTAATCTACTTGTGGACCATGTTCAATACATTTTCGGCAGTGCATCTTTAAATCATTTTATGTGAGTTTTTTAGCTACCTAAAATGTAAGCATTTTTCTGGTTTATAATCCAAATCATACATGAGAATTCGCACCCCCAAACTTTTAAATGACTATTAGATGTCTATCAAGATAATTGTTAAACATCCAATAGCTCATGTTCACACATAAAGAGTTTAATTGAATGATCAATTAATCGATCATTATTAATCACTAACCGTTTTTTATGAGATGCAAATTTCCATCTCCACATGAGGGGATATTATTGAACTAATCAGTTTAAACCAACTGCTGATCATGGGTAGTGCCCATGATAACTAGTCATCAAAGCTAACCAACTCGGTCTCACTTGAAAATATTATGTTGCGCGGTATACGTATCAACACCGCATAAACAACTTGGTATTTACATTAGCTTTACTCCTTGTCAATTCTTAATATATATATAAACATTTACACGAGACTTATTTTCAGCATAATATGTTGACTACCAAATTTGATACGACATTATAACTAGTCTTTGGGGGGGGGGGATAATATAAAAAAAAGACTAGTAAGACAATAAATAAGGTTAAATGTATCTATTAAATTTTGATCCCCAAAGTGATTAACGTAAATCTGAAGTGCAAAAGAGCGAATACATTTGCAGCAAATAGCAAATGAATTAGTAGATGCATTCAAAAACACAAACCGCTCGAATTGAAGTAATCTAAGACAGATTACATTACAAAGTAAACGTGGAAGACAAATAGGTTCCAAGAAAATACCCCCGAAAACCAAATGAGCAAAATAATGCAGTTGGTGTAACATCATAAGAAAACATCCAGAAGATGTTATTGATAAATCATACAAGAGGTTACATACAAAACATCCCGAAGATGTTATTGATAAGACCTTAGAATAGGCAATATTACATAAGAGAGTGTTTCATTTCTAGAATATAATAAATCCACAGAAGAGGAAGTTGTCTCAAAAGAGACTAATACCGGGTTTAGAATAAATGAAAATATCTCAGATAAGGAATACAAAGTTCCAGTAGAAACACTGGTATCAAATACACATGATATCTCTACAAATTATGTACGAAATTATACAACATGGAACCAACACAAAACACGTGTCGATGAATTATTTACATATGCTATAGCAACATATGCAATAAATGAAAATGATTACGTGCATAAAAGTGTGTACAAGCACATAAACAAATTTTATTTGCCAAAATGGCAGTATGCCTTAAAGGCTTAAATAATTCGCTCAACAAGCAAGACGTTATCGGACCAGAAGTTCGAACACCATAGACGTCAAACCAATTGGTTATAAATGAGTGTCTTTAAAATAAAATAAAAAAACGGAAAGAATGAGATTATGTGAATAAGTAGGGGTGTTCTTCGGGTTCGTTTTCAAGTTTCGGGTTTTTCGGGGTCGAGTTCTTCGGGTTTCAAAGTTTTAAATCTTGACCCCAAAACCTAACCCAAATCTATCACAGGTTTTTCGGGTTCGGGTTTTTCGGGTTTGGTTAATAGGGTTTCGAGTATCCTGGAAAAAAAACACACAAAACCACAAAATTTTAAAAACTACAATGCTAAAATTAAAATAACATATTCTTCTTTGTTTATAACACAAATAATCAAATAATAAACTAACAAAACTTTATATAACATAATCGTATTAAATCGGGCGTGATTTGGTTTACAATTATGATTGCTATTAGTAATAAACAGAAAACATACATCAATAATAAGCAATCGATCCATAATAGTTAGAATGACAACAGTCGATTAGAGCCAGATTATGATAACTTTAGTGGCTAAAACTTAACATATTATTCATAAAAATATATTTAATTTCAAAACTAAAAGTTTATTCGGGTTGACCCATATATTATAAATCAAACCCAAGAACCAACCCGAATTACTTCGGTTTGGTTCGGGTTAGTCTTTTATCGAATTCGAGTTCTTCGAGTCGAGTTAGTTCGGGTTCGGGTATGTGTTTTTCGGGTTTCGGGTAAAGTGACAGCCCTACGAATAAGGCACAACGTTTAACACACTGACTTTTCTCAAATCATACTAGTTAAATACGAGAAAACTTATATTTGATCCATTGTAGTGGATACGATAATCCCTGATATTTAATGAGCACACATTCTCAAAAAGACTTCAGATAAAAATTATGAATATCGTCACCGCAAAATTGTACGGGACGCTTGTAAAGACCTTCACATAAAATTCCATAAATGGTTAAAATGTCTGAAGCATTAAAAACAATACCTCGATATGATTTGATATACATCTTAGTCATTCATGTAGTATATGGTACAATCGACTCATCTGTATTGTTAAAGAGAGGTATATATTTGATAAAAGTCAGGCATGTCTACTTATCAAAATTTTGTTCTTAATTGTTCATATAATCACACTTTACAGAGTTGATCTAAAGATCACCGAGATGAACTGCAGAACTACTAAAGAGTGAATTTTTGAAATACATTAAACATGCACACATCCTAATTATTGCTCGACCAGAAGTTCGAGCATATATAATACAACGTAATTATACTTCAACATAGAGTTCGAGCATATGTGTAATTGCATATTTTCTCATCCATCAAACTATCCAGAAGATGTTAGCATATTTTAATATGTGCAAAGTCTATTCCGCACTAAACTAACACAATGATCCTCATTGTCTCATAAAAAAAGGGCGAAAAAATACTTGGTCTAGAAGTACCGTACTTAAACATGAAAGATGTACTAATATATCTAAGATGATATTTCATTCTTTGCATACGTGTAAGTGATAAATAAGTACAAACCCAACACGTAGTTCCGATATATTTGAAGGACATGAGGCTTATATCTTCATTAATTATAATGATAAGTCTCAACTAGTTGGGTATTCTTATGATGCATTTGATTAATTAAAAATATGATCGTAAATAGTTTACCTCATGTACGTATGCACTACGATGACACAACATTATCTGCCGCCAAGCAAGCTACAACAATATCAAATCGTTGTGTACGTCAAAAATATACGATATCGGTTAAGAATTTTTTGCATCTAAGTTCAAAGACCCAACAAGTACAACTAGCATGCAACTCGTACATTTTGAAGAAGGACAAGACAACTACATGAAGACAATACAACTTACAGGGTTTGAATAAGAGAATACTACATCAAAGATCAAGCCAAACACTCAGTATAAAAGATCAGATTCTACATTTTGAAAGACGTTTGTTTGTTTGAGGGAAACCACTGCACTCTTTTTCCTTGACTAAGTTTTGTCCCACTGGATTTTTTCTTAGTAAGGTTTTTAATGAGGCAACAAAACTGATCCATAAGTATCAGTTTATTCTTTAGGTCTTGAAGTATCGATTAACATTATCCTGATGTATGTTGTTAAAGTGTATGATGAGTGGTAATATGATTGACAGGGAGTGCTATGAAACAACTCATTATTACCTCATTAAACACCTAATCAATTGCTTTGACTATGTATTAACTATCATCGATGATAAGATTTGAAGTTTCATATTCTTATAACTATATAATGTAAACAATGGAGGTAGCAGAAATGAGAATGCTACGTTGGATGTGTGGGCACACAAGGTTAGACCGAATAAGAAAAACGTTGTGTTTCGGGAGAGATTAGGGGTGGCGAACATAGCAGACAAGATAAGAGAGTGGAGATTGAGATGGTTTGACATGTGAAGAGAAGACAGACGACGAATCCTGTTAGATCCGTAGAAAACATTAACTATAGAAGGGAGGAGGGGTAGAGGACGACCTAAATTGACGTGGGATGAGAGGATTAAACGTGATTTGTTAGACCCAAACATTTCCAAGGACATGGTTGAGGATAGGAAATTTATGGAGAAGTCAAATTAAAGATAAGGATTTTTAGGGGGATAGGAATTCCTTAGGGCTTCTATTTATCTTATTTTGGTCACATATATAGTATTAGTATTATTATTATTATTATTATTATTATTATTCTTCCCATATGTATAGTATTAGTATATTCTTTCCATATATTATTATTATTATTATTGTTGTTGTTGTTGTTGTTATTATTATTATTATTATTATTATTATACTGTTGAACTTTGATTTCCTTTGTATTGCTTCATACATATTACTTTAAAGCTGAGGGTCTCTCTGGAAGCCACCTCTCTCTCCCTTTGGATAGAGGTACGGTGTGCCTACATCCTACCCTCCCCAGACCCTACCTATAGCTTGGTATTGGTGGGACTTCAATGGGTATGACTGATTGATTGATATAAGGGGGGGGGGGCGGGGAGGGGTGGTGGATGTGATGAAATTTCTCATCACACACCCCACCCAATCAAATGGTGCCAGATCACCAACCCCAAATCCATCACATGTGATGGATTTTTACTAGGGGTGGTGGTGTGGTGTGATGGAATTTTTTTAATAAATATTAAAAAAATAAAAATAAAACAATATTACATTAATAAAAAATAAACAAGATTACATTAAATAACGACAACTAAATTAAAAAAACCGACAAAAAAAAAAACACCCTACGGCCCTTCCAACCCCACTTGTCGCATATCTCGCGTTTGCGTTGAAGTAGGATCGATTTAAGGGGTTCCTCAAGATGATCGTAGCGGTTGTAGGATGAAAGTTAGATCGACGTTTTTTTGGTTTTCATTCAAATGGTTGATATACGTCTCCTCACGTTTCATTTTTAAAATATGAGCCTCTTTCTTTCGCTCATTCATCTTGACCATTTCCGCCATCTTAGCCGACTTGTATTCGGCGAAGTTTTCGGCCATCGCTTCCTTTGCAAGTCTTGACGGTTCCCCACTTTTCTTGCGATTCGGCCGTGTGGGTGTGGGTATGTCTTCGTCGGGATTGTCTTCGGGTTCCTCGTTCAAGTTCATGTTCGGCATGTTGCATGACAAGCCGCCGGTAGACATTGTGTAGTCCCCGGACTCGGAAGTTTTTGATATTTTTGAAGAAGATCCTTTCTTCCTTGGAGCCGTTGGTCCGTTCAAATCGACCAAGGGAATCGGTTCCCACTTCGCGTGACGTCTCGCAATCTCCCACGTTTCCAAGTGGGGAAAATCCCTACATTTGTAAACTCAGACATATTCGGCCAAAGCGTTCTTTATGATAGTCTCCTCGCTCGCTCCGCTTTGTGGAGTTCGGGACTACAAAATATTTAGAAAATATATATATATCAAATAAAAATAAAGTACTAGATTATAAAATAAATAAACTAAAATAGTTACCTCTTGGTTGTAACAAGCATTAAATTTTGACATTTTTCGATTCAAATCTCCCCACTTGCTATTCATTGGATCCTTGTTTCGTTCGGTTGCGCCGGGAAGTTGCGAGAAATGTTCTTTAATACGTTTCCACAGCGCTTCTTTTCTTTGTTGGTTTGAGTGTTTTTTTGATTCGGAGAAATGTAAATAACCCTTGGTCAAGGCGACCTCCTCATCGGCCAACCAACGCCGAGCACCTCTTTGATGCGGCTCCTCATCCGCGGATTCATCTTCATCCAAAGTTTGCACTTCGTGACGAAATCACTTGCAAATTGATGTATAACCTCGTTATTGTCTAGGGATCGACGGACATTTGAGACGGTTGAGACGGTTGAGATCCAAACATTTGAAAAGCATTATTTGGATAATTTTGGGTAGAAAAAGGTGGAATAAAAGGTTGGTTTTGATACGATTGGTTTTGGGACGGTTGATAATAACGTTGTTGTTGGGAAGGTTGTTCTTGGTTTTGGGACGGTGAAAAGGTTGTGGATAATAAGGTTGTTGTTGGGAAGGTTGGTTTGTGTCGGGTTCATCTTGTAAGCGAAATCTCGTCGGTTCGCCTAGATTTTGTCGAACCTTTGGTCGGGTTTGGGTTTTCTTTGAACCAGACCCACGTTTCTTAGAACCCTCCATTTGATATGTTTAAAATGGTGTGTGTAGTAGAAGATTTTGAGTTGGATTTGTGTATGTTTTGAAGATATATTGTAGTTATTTTTATAGGTAAAATATGTTTTTTTTAATTTCCAAAGCCCAACGGTCCTCCTCATCCCCAACGGTCATACCCAACCCCAACGGCTCTCTTCATTGATTTTCACCCCATCACATACATGCGTGATGGCCATCACGCAATACTCCTCCCTCAAGCGTCACAAAGCGCCGACGGCTGTGTGGGGTGAACCCATCACGCGCGCAGTGCCCCGGG
>NW_027502360.1:0-24575 GCF_021521415.1 Bidens hawaiensis | reverse complement strand
GCCAATTGCTCAAAAGAAGAGAGTCATGGGGGATGAAAAGGCGAGGGCCATGAATGAGCAGGTTGAGGATCTACTGCGCGCAAACATCATCCGCCCGATACGATACCAGACGTGGGTAGCCAATCCTGTGATGGTAAAGAAAAGTAACGGGTCGTGGAGGATGTGCATTGACTTCAAGGACCTCAACAAAGAGTGCCCAAAGGAATGTTACCCCCTCCCAAACATCGACGCAAAGGTGGACTCCGTGGCGCCATTCAAGCTAAAATGTTTCCTGGATGCCTACAAAGGCTATCACCAGATTCAAATGGCACCACAAGATGAGGACAAGACCGCATTTAGAACCGACAAGGGTGTTTTTTTGCTACACAAAAATGCCCTTTGGTTTGAAGAATGCGGGCGCCACCTACCAAGACTTATGGATGCCGTTTTCAGCGAGCAAATCGGAAGAAACCTAGAAGTCTATGTGGATGATTTGGTGATCAAGAGCAGGGAGGAAAAACAAATGCTCAAAGACATCGAAGAAACTCTTGGGCGCCTAAGGAAATTAACATGAAGCTCAATCCGAGCAAATGCACTTTCGGCGTACTAGAGGGAAATTTCTAGGTGTAATGGTCACCAAGGATGGTTTCAGGGTGAACCCTGAGAAGGTGGAGGCCATCCTTGACATGCCCTCGCCAGCCACCATGAAAGAGGTTCAGAAGCTGAATGGTAGATTGGTATCAATCAACAGGTTCCTAGCGAACCATGCAACCAAATCTACCCCATTTGTCAATACATTGAGAAACTGCTAAAGAAAAGTCAGTTCAAATGGACTCCTGAAGCCGAGCAAGCGTTCAGTGAGATTAAAGAATGTTTGATAAATCTGCCCGCCCTCACAGCTCCACTTCCTGGTGAAAACTCTGACATTATACCTATCAGCAGGAGAGCGCCGCCATCGGTGCAGTATTATTGGTGGATCGCAAGGGAATCCAAACGCCAATATACTATGTGAGTCGGGTGCTGACAGATCCCGAGACGCGCTACTCCATCATGGAAAAGTTAGTTTTATCACAACACACGCGTCGCGCAAGCTTCATAGATATTTCAATGGTCATCCATTGAAGTTCTGACTGGTTACAACATCCAGCAAGTTTTACGGCGCCCAGCGCTCTCGGGAAGGCTGACAAAGTGGGCGCTGGAATTAGGCGAGCACACCATCGCCTATAAGCCCCGTCCAGCAATAAAGGGACAAATCTTGGCTGATTTCATTGCCGAGGTCCCTGAAGGAAAAATTGAAGAGGCTCAGCGCGAGGTAGACCCTCCGCGAGCCAGTGATGAAGAAAATGTTTGGAGATTGTTCACTGACGGAGCTTCAAACAACGAAGGGTCCGGCGCAGGCCTAAAACTGGTGGATCCAGAGAATCATGAATATACTTACGCCATCAGGTTGGACTTCAAAAGCACCAACAATGAGGCTGAGTATGAAGCCCCTGCTGGCTGCCTGCGCATCGCGCGCAAATTCGGGGTTAAAAAGCTAGAGGCCCATGTTGATTCATACTTGGTAGCAGCACAGGTCAATGGCCTTTATGATGCCAAGGAGAACACCATGCCTCTATATCTAGACGAGGCGAAAAAGCTCATCGAGCAATTTGACTGCTTCAGAATCATTCATATTCCGCGCAGTGAAAACAAATCTGCAGACGCGCTGAGTAAGATGGCATCAACCAGTTTTGATCACTTTGGCAAAGATGTCAGGGTAGAAGTAATGAGCAACCCGTCGGTGGTAGCGAAGTGTGTCCTGGTAACTCATACAACCCCTTCATCATGGATAACTCCAATAACGGAATTCTTGAAGGAGGGAAAGGTACCAGATGATCGCGCGCAAGCGAGGAAGATAAGACATAAGGCGCAGAACTATGAACTGCTTGATGGTACATTGTATCGACGCTCTTATCTGGGCCGCTCATGAAGTGCCTAGATGCTGAGGAAGCAAGCTATGTGATCAGAGAGATACACGAAGGAATCTGTGGAATTCATGATGGCCCGCGCATGGTGGTTGCCAAGGCAATGAGCGCAGGCTACTATTGGCCAGGCATGTACTTGGACGCTTTAAAAGAGATCCAAAAGTGCAAAGCATGTCAGAGCTATGCGCCAAACACCATGCGGCCAAAGAAACAACTTGATTCCGGTGACCTCCGCATGGCCTTTCCATAAATGGGCAATCGACATTATGGGTCCCCCTACCGCAAGCGCCTGGGCGAGTAAAATTTTTGGTAGTGGCAGTAGACTATTCATAAAATGGGTTGAAGCCAAGCCACTAGCAAAAATCACCAGCTGAAGCGATGAAGCAGTTTATCTGGAGCCACATCATATGCCGTTTTGGCTTGCCCATCGGAAATTGTGAGCGATAACGGCAAACAATTCACTGACAAGAAGATATCCAGCTGGCTCAAGGAATTGCGCATCAACCAAATTTTCACTTCAGTTTATCACCCCCCAGGGGAATGGACAAGTGGAACGCGCGAACCAAAGTTTGTTAAAACGGGCTGAAGAAAAGGTTGGAGGGAGAATCCCATTCTTGGGTTGAAGAGCTACCTAATGTCCTGTGGGCACACAGGACATTAAGCAAAACCAGCAATGGCGAATCCCCGTTCAGCCCTAACCTATGGAACAGAGGCAATGATTCCAGCAGAAGTTGGATGCCCATCCCATAGAGTGCTCATGATGAGCAAGATTGATAACGAGCGCGAAAGAAGGTTGGATCTCAACTTACTTGAAGGGCGCAGAGAGGCGGCTATCATCAGTGAAGCCAAATACAAGAAAAAACTGGAAAAATATTACAACCAGCGCGTGAAAGAAATGCCACTTCAAGAAAAATGATTTTGTCCCTCGAAACAATGAAGCTAGTCCGCGCGATACCCCACCCCAGGAAAAATGTCACCCAATTGGGAGGGACCATATCAAATCTCAGAAGAATTGGGGAAAGGCGCATATGCTTTAAAAGATTTGAATGGAAAGAAGATCCCGCGCGCCATGGAACGCGGCACAGCTTAGAAAAATGTTTCATGTAAAAAATATCAAGTTTGTAATCAAGGCTTTTTAAGCCATTATGAATAATGATACGCGCTATCTTCTCTTAATGTGGATTCTACTACCGTTTGCATACATGTTTCACACTTCCCTTTATTAGTTTTGAGCAATATGACAACATTGTATTGACATCAAAACGAAATAAAAACGAAGTAAAACATACATGCGCGAGCTTCAAGCTCAAACGCGTTAACGAGTTTTAACTCTAAAACGTCAGGGCCTTAGCCCAAATTCTACTACCTTTTGCATACATGTTTCACACTTCCCTTTATTAATTTTGAGCAATATGACAACATTATATTGACATCAAAACAAAATAAAACGAAGTAAAACATACATGCGCAAACGCGTTAAAGAGTCTTAACTCTAAAACGTCAGGGCCGTAGCCCAATAATGTGAGCCTTAGCTCAAAAAACCTCACAACTCCATCCTGCATGTTGCGCAGCCTGACCATAAATACCTAAACAAAACTAAGGCAAAGCGAATGCCAAAACATAGTTGTTAAGGTCTCAGGTCGAGGTCGCGCAGAAAAATTGTAATGGATATCTGAGTAACACATTGACGCGTAAGGCTAAAAACTCATAATTCATAAACGCGCGATAACGTCGCGCAAAAGAGGAATAATGAAAGCGCCAAGACAACGTGTCAACACAATCAAGATATGGCAACATCACTTACAATATGACAAGGGTTAAGTATAATAAATTCCTTACAACCTTGTTCTTATTCCAACGTGCAAGCATATCTATATAAAGAGATGAATGGGAATGCGCAAGATGCGAAGAAGGGAAAAACAAAATTTCATTCCAAAGCATTGAAATTTACAAGTTTACAAGATGAGATACAAACTACAAAAAAAAAAAAAAAAAAAAAAAAAAAAACATGAAGGGCTTCTCAAGTCTCCACGTTGACATCAGCCTCTTCATCATCCTCATCATCGCCCTCAGCATCTGGCGCAGCCTGCTCCTCATCATCTCCAAACTGACCATAGTCAAGTTGTTCATCTTGAATGGGAGTCTTCTGGCACAACAGTGTCAGGAGTGGATCCTTTGGCCACGCCAGAGCCGCTAGCAACGCCAGCATTCTCCGCGCCATCGTTGCCCGCCAGCCCCTTCGCACTCGTCAAGTAATTTCTTTAGCGCAAGCGAGGGTCGGGCTTGGTCAGCAAGCGCGGATTATCTGCAAATCATAAGCAAAAATATGAGTACAAAAAGACTTAGAAAATAAGTCAAGGTAATCTCATTAAGGTTAAAATACCTGCGCAAGGATGGGAATGGGGAGTATTCATATACTTTCTCCCCCATCGCGGCCATTTCCGCGCAGGCAGGCATCGCTCTGATAAGGGTACTCGGATGGTTCTTCTTCAACATGCCAATATTCGTAACCATCCGTGAAACCTTCAGCTCGGCCCACCAAGCGCGCGGCAGCGTTGCAATCCATCACCAGGGCCTGAAACTCGCCTGAGTATTTCATCGGCGTAAGCGCAAACGAGTCATGCCCTGTGAGATCAGCCAGTGGCGATCCTGCGCGAGGCCAGCAACAGACGTCTCGAGGGCAGGAACCTGAGAGTTTTAATAACTCAACAGTTTCTTTAGTCTTTGTTAGCTCCTCTTTGTCGGACGCTGCTGCCAGCGCAAGATTTCTTCTTTTCCACCCTCAGGCAGCATCAAGTGCTTCCTGGCTAGACGCTGCCGTCGCCAGGGCTTCATCTTTATCGGCCTGCGCGGCCGCCAGCTCCCTCTTCAGGCGCGCAACCTCACTCTCCAGTGATGATATTTCAGTTATAGACTGGACAAGAGCTTGGTCACGCGCCTCCGCCTCAAGCTCCAACTCGCGCGCTCGGCGCGAGTACTTGGCCGCGTCCGCCTCCGCCGCCTGGAGCTTCTCCCGCGCCGCCTGAAGCTCATGCCCGCGCTTCACGAAGGCGCTGTTGGCACTGGCTCGGTTCTCACTGAGCTCTGCTTGGAGCTTCTCAGCTCTTTCGCGAGCATCAGAAAGATGCCAAGCAGACACCTTAGCCTCTTGCTTGGCTTCCGCAAGAGCATCACGTACTTTAACGTAATCAGAGCGAAGCTCTTGGGAGGCAGCAATGAAGGCCGACCCAGCAAACATATGATCGTTGAGCAGGTCGTCGCGAGCGCGGTCCTCCTGGAACCTCCTTTCAGATGGAGGCACAGCATGAGCCCAGAATTCCGCACACACACCCATGGACTGAAAGGTGCTGTCTTCAGTAATATTCCATCTCGGGCGGTAAGTGTGATCGGCTTCCTGCAAAAAACAAAGAAATTATCTAAGTCATCAAAACATTAAGATGGAAGTCCGCGCAGCGGAGCAAAAAAGAACCTATACCTGCGGGGATGAAGCAGAAAAGTCATCGCCAGCCCTACGAGAAGGCTCCGCCGCGAAACCTCGTGGCGCTGCAGGGCTGGCGCGGGCGCCCGCGGAGTCTTCAACTTCAAACTCCTCACCCTCCTCTGAAATAGGCCTCTTCTCCTGCGACCTAGAATCAAAATCGGTCTCGCGGGGAGGGCTGTGCGCAGGAGGAGGTGAGGGAGGTCTCGACGCCGCCAAGTCGGCGCGCAAAACGGCCTCCTACTCCTTAGTAATGCCGATGATGGGAGATTCATCGCTTGCAGGAGCAGGAGCAGAGCCAACGGCGCTGGCAACGGCGCCAGGAGCGCCGCCAGAAGCTTGTGCACCAGCTACGGCTTCTATGAAAAAATCAACAACAAGAAATGGTTCAGGACTTGATCTAAAAGAGTCAGAAAATAAGAGCGCAATACGTACCTTGGCGCGACTCCGTTCGCGCAGCAAACATCGCCATGAAGTCCATTCTACCCTTCTTTGAGGGTAAAACGGGGGTCTTCGAAGCGACCTCCGGCGCAGCCTCGACATCTTGTTGCGCTGTCGCCGACTCTACAAACATTTGAGTAACACAAGATTCATTAGTAATCCTATAAGGATCGCGCTCATAGAACCATAAAGGATAAGCAAAGTTTACCTGTCGCGGGCGTTTCCGCCGCGCGAAGGGAGGAGGTAGTGGCACCATGCCTCAGGTGGACAGGAGGTCTGCCCACTTTTTGAGGCAGGGAAGACAAGGAAACCTTGGTGGTAAACTCCTGGGTTTTCCCAAATCCTCCCGCCCGAGTAGGAGGATCCTGAACAACAGGGGCAACATCTTTCTTCTGTTTCTTACTGGCCCCTGCGCCAGTTTTCCCCTTAGCTTTACGCTTTAGTTGGGGCGCCTCCTCCTCCTCCTCCTCCTCTTCCGCGAGCTCCAGCTCGTAGTTCTCCAGCGCATCTACAATACACGCAACAGAAGTGTTAGCAAAATTTGGTATTATAAAGGAAAATGCATAAGTACAAAGGCTTACCAGGCGCATCGCTGTCGAAGACAAATCCCAGATCAACAGGGATGAACATGTCATCAAAGCGATCAGGGAAACCAACCTCCCCAGCGCCAAGCGCGACGGAGCCACCCTCCATGTGCTCATCATAGGCAGCATGGATATACTCCTTGGTGACTGCACAAAACAAGTCAAACGAGTTCAGCAAAAAGAATTATATTCGCGCAGAAGTAAAGCAATGAGATAAAACTTACATAACCCGTCGACTTGGATAACGGGCTCAAGCGCGCTGTCCGCCCACCTCTTGCTCATACCAACCCCCACCAGCGCCTCCTCACAAATGTTCTTGGCGGGGGATGGTTCAGCGGTCAGCTTATTAACCCAGGCGCCAGTTAGGTTCTTGAGGACACCCACATCCGCAGGCGCAGAAGAAATCGCGCGCATGGTCATGCGGATGGGGATCACACCAGCCCTTATGTAAAAGAACCTCTCAGACCAGTCATGAAGGCTCTTGAATGAAACAGTGGAGCACTTCACCTTCTGACTGCGAGGAATAAAAGAGAACCAACTGTCTTGGATCTTGGGCTTGTAAAAAAACTGAAAGCGCCGAGGGGTGGGCTCCTCGCGCTGGGATTTGCACATGAACTCAAAGTGAGTCATGCGCACAAGTCCAAACGGATGGACTTGGGATATATGAATCCCATAAAACTGAAGCAGTGCACCCACAAACCTTGTCATCGGGAGACGAAGGTTGCAGTGGGTGAAAAAAATGGCTATATAGGGATATATAGCCGGTAGGCGGGTCCGCCGCCGTTTGCCCGGCCCCAGGCAACATGCAGCCAAACAGGGTGGGAAAACCCTGAGAGGCGATAAGGCTGTCAAGATCAGCCTGCCTCAATTTGCAGGGGATTTCATTCCACCTCTTCACCGCCTTGGTCCTCCCTACCTCCTCCGATGAGCCCTCAGCAGCCTTCTTCCCCTTGCCGGTCTTCTTCAATGTAGACATTACTAACGATTTTCTACGGCAATGGATGGGGGAGATTGTATTGTCTGAGCTATCAGACATACAACTGTAAAATCGAACAAGGGAAACTTCTGAAGAACAGATAGCTGGAAGCAGAACAAGGGTAATCAGAAGACAAAGAAAGAAAAGCTCAGAAGAATAAACAAGAAGATGAAGGATAAAAAAACTCTAAGGGCTGGCTTTTATAGGCCCAGGAGAGAGAAAATTTCGTGCTGATCGGACTACACGCGCCCCCACTCGCAGGTGTAAGCCAACGGGAGCACGACACGTGTCAATCACACTGTGTGAGGGGACACGAAAAGAAATAATACAGCTGTTTGCCAGAGTTCACGCGCCACCACTCGCAGGAACGGACCAACGCGAGCGCGACACGTGTCCCTGACAGCATGTGAGGGGACACGAAAGGCAACTGTAGCACCACGAGCACACGAAATGTCTGACACGTCTCCATCACTGACCCACGTCAGCAACCATCACGTACACAGACGATTCGTTTTCAACCAAAAGGATAGAATTTCGCGCAATGACGAGTAATAAGAAGAAAAGATAAACCCCTACTAAAAAAGCAAACTGTTAAAGTCTAATATCTATCTTGCCTCGCTCGCGCGAGACAAGACACACATTAGACTGGGGGGGCTTGAAGAGGTATGTACCCGCCTCAACACGGAGCAAGGCGGGTCAACCCACAAGATAAAGACAAGAAGCTTGAAATCAAGACATTATGAATGCACTAAGCCAAAACCTACGCGCATGGCGCATATCACATATGCTCAGGCATCATATGCCCAGGCACCACACATGCTCAGGCATCATATGCCCAGGCACCACACATGCTCAGGCATCATATGCCCAGGCACACATATGCTCACGCATATCACATATGCGCGTGGCGCATCAGCGCGCGGCGCATATCACATCTGCGCATGAAACATCTGCGCGTGAGAATAAAGAGAAGACCTCGCGCATCCTCAGGATTGGCGCATATCACACATGCACATAATCAACCTCGTCCTTATCCAAATCAGGATTAGGGCAACCTTGATTGTGCACGTCAGACAACCTTCCAGAAGGTATCTTTTAAAGGAATAAGAATATGCTGATGTTGACAGCTGCCAAATGAAAGGTGGACAACTCAGCATGACACATGTGCTACCACGTGATTACAACCAATGAGAAAGCACCAGGTGTCCCAGAGGACACGTGGCGCAAAGCGATTGGAGGAGGCCAACAAGGCTGAGCCCAATCAGTGGAAACCCTGGCACTATAAATACAGCATCAACTCCACAAGGAGAGGCACTCATTCATTCACATTCAATCACATTCAATCATATTCAATTACATTCACTCACAGACAGTTACAGCCAGTAACATACAATCACATCAAATTATAGAGTATTCAGCTATTAAGCAATACTCTAGAGATTCCCTTACTCTCACATATTATTATCTTCTCCCACAAAATACTTATTCTCACACCGGAGGGTTACCCCAAAGAGGACCCCTCTGTCCCTTTCTGAGGGGTAAGTTGACGGTGCTGTTCATTTTGTAGGTGGAAGAACCCAGATCCAAGAGAAACCATCGGTGAAGTTGCATAATCACACCCGAGGAAAGTAGATCGTCTACCAGTGAGTCGATCCACGCTTCTTCATTGGCGCCATCCACTGTTACAACGGCAATCAGATCTCATCAGATCTATACATAAAAAAAAATCACCATGGTTTCCGGCGCTCATAACGTTGATCAAGTTCTGGAGGATATTGAACGTGAGGATGTTAATGAGGGACAACAGTTTCTGAGGGCGCAGCGTGATTCTACGCGCGCCACCAGTAACCGTCCTTTCATCACAACTCCTCATGGCCAGACTGAAACTCCTCCAGACGATCTCACGTTACAAAATCTTGCCGGCGCGAAACAAAAAGGACCAATGGGTCCAGAAGATGAAACAAATGATCCTAAAGAATGGCTCATAAACGAGCAGCGGCGTTTAATGGACAAGTACAATGAGATGGTCAAGCAGAAAAAGCTAGCCGACTTAACACAACGGCAAGCGCTTGATAAGCAAACTGTTCATGGAACAAAAAGGCCGCGCGCGCCGGAAGAAGGACATTCTGTTCACACTGCACACACTGAGTTCAGTGATGAAGAAGTGCATAGCATGAGGAAGACGCGAGATACTCATGCAGGAGGCTCACAGCTCCGCACGCCTGTGAACATGGCGCCTGGAGCCAGAGCCGATCTGGATCTGCACATGCCGTACAGCCCACCAGTTAGAGGGCAAGTGGACGTGACCACACCGTATAGACCAGCCATCTTGGTGAAACATTCAAAGTTCACCGAGCGCATCGCGAAGGCTCCCATCCAGCACAAAACCAAGATGCCAAGTGGTTTGGGAAAATATGACGGCACAACAGATCCAGACGATTTCTTGCAAGGTTTTTACAACACGGGAAACCTAGAGAGCTGGACGATGCCAACATGGTGTCACATGTTTGCTCGCTGCCTCACGGGCGCGGCGCGTGTCTGGTTCGAGAGCTTGCCGACTGGGCAAATCGATGGGTTCGAGGAACTTTTGGAAAAGTTCCAAGCCCACTTCGTACAGCAGCGCAGACACACTCGCGACCCGGATGACATCATGCACTGCGTGCGCAGGAATGATGAAACGATTGAAGACTACATCACTCGTTTCAATCAGGAGTCTCTGGCAATCGGAGGTATAACTGAGCAACTCTTGCGCGTGGCCTTTATACAAGGCGTGCGCAGTGATCAACTCCGCCGAGCTCTCGTAAGCAGAGATGGCATGCCCACCACGTGGGCCAAGTAAATGGAGGCATCGCGAGTTTTCGCGAGAAATGAGAAACAAATTGCCCAAGATAGGGCAAGAGAAAGAGCGCATCAAGCTGAGTCACCGCGCGGCAAAGAAAAGAGGGGCAAGCAGAACTCTGTATGGTCCAGGTTGCAACCAACCAGTTTTTCTTCTGCAGAAAAGCAGGCGCAACCAAGCTCACCCCAGCCCCAAAAAGATGTTCGTAATCGCGGGGAGGGTGACAGGAGGGAGGGCGGCAGAGATCCTAGCAGACCTCTGCCAAGAATATGGACTCCCCTCACTAAAACGCCTTCACAGGTGTTAAGCACTGAGAATGTCCAATTCAAAAGCCCCAAGCCACTACACTACAAGGGACCATCAGACAGTGGCAAGTACTGTGAATTTCACAAGTCCACAGGGCATAACACTGATGCATGCCACCACTTGAAGGATGCAATTGAAAAGGACGTGAAATCAGGCAAGCTGGCTCACCTGGTAAAAAACTCAAGACCAGAAAATGAACAACCAGAAGGAGCCTCTGCCAGCAAAAAGTACAAAAGAATCTGTGTAGCTGAGGGAGGAACGCAAGGGCAAACGTCAAGAAAAAGAAGCGCGCAAATCCAAGGAGATTGGCGCGAGCAACAAGTAATCTTCCCAAGAATCAGGGGAGGCCCTTCAATTAGCAGTCCTCTGGTCATCACTACACACATTGCTCATTACGAAGTGTCAAAAGTCCTGGTGGACACTGGTAGCGAATCAGACATAATGTATGAGCAATGTTTCAGGAAACTGGATCCGGCAGACCAAGCAAGGCTTGAAATTGTGAATGCGCCGATCTCTGGTGTTTCCAATGAAATCATTCATCCCCTAGGTCAAATACAATTTGAGCTAACTATGGGGGATGAGAAACACAAACGAGCCGAAGTTGTTAACTTCTTGGTCTTGCCCACCACTTCTTGCCACAATATGATCTTGGGTAGGGGAACGATCGCCCAATTCAACGCCATACCGTCGCCAGCGCACGGCGCGTTGGGGTTCCCAACACCAACAGGTGTAACTTTCGTATACCGGGATCATTTGTGCGCAGTGACAAGTACTCCGCGGGAGGGGAGAATGAAAATTCCAATGGCAGAAAACGCGCCAGAGGAATGGATTCTCAACCCAAAATTCCCGGAGCAGAAGATCACAATTGGCGCAACGATATCAGATGACACGAGGGTGAGAATGAAAAGATTGCTCACAGCATATATGTCGGTCTTCGCGTGGCAACACTCTGATATGACTGGGGTTCCGCGAGACCTGGCACAACATTCTCTCAACACCTTCAAGTCTGTAGAGCCAATTGCTCAAAAGAAGAGAGTCATGGGGGATGAAAAGGCGAGGGCCATGAATGAGCAGGTTGAGGATCTACTGCGCGCAAACATCATCCGCCCGATACGATACCAGACGTGGGTAGCCAATCCTGTGATGGTAAAGAAAAGTAACGGGTCGTGGAGGATGTGCATTGACTTCAAGGACCTCAACAAAGCGTGCCCAAAGGATTGTTACCCCCTCCCAAACATCGACGCAAAGGTGGACTCCGTGGCGCCATTCAAGCTAAAATGTTTCCTGGATGCCTACAAAGGCTATCACCAGATTCAAATGGCACCACAAGATGAGGACAAGACCGCATTTAGAACCGACAAGGGTGTTTTTTGCTACACAAAAATGCCCTTTGGTTTGAAGAATGCGGGCGCCACCTACCAAAGACTTATGGATGCCGTTTTCAGCGAGCAAATCGGAAGAAACCTAGAAGTCTATGTGGATGATTTGGTGATCAAGAGCAGGGAGGAAAAGCAAATGCTCAAAGACATCGAAGAAACTCTTGGGCGCCTAAAGGAAGTTAAACTGAAGCTCAATCCGAGCAAATGCACTTTCGGCGTACTAGAGGGAAAATTTCTAGGTGTAATGGTCACCAAGGATGGTTTCAGGGTGAACCCTGAGAAGGTGGAGGCCATCCTTGACATGCCCTCGCCATCCACCATGAAAGAGGTTCAGAAGCTGAATGGTAGATTGGTATCAATCAACAGGTTCCTAGCGAACCATGCAACCAAATCTACCCCATTTGTCAATACATTGAGAAACTGCTTAAAGAAAAGTCAGTTCAAATGGACTCCTGAAGCCGAGCAAGCGTTCAGTGAGATTAAAGAATGTTTGATAAATCTGCCCGCCCTCACAGCTCCACTTCCTGGTGAAACTCTGACATTATACCTATCAGCAGGAGAGCGCGCCATCGGCGCAGTATTATTGGTGGATCGCAAGGGAATCCAAACGCCAATATACTATGTGAGTCGGGTGCTGACAGATCCCGAGACGCGCTACTCCATCATGGAAAAGTTAGTTTTATCACTAACACACGCGTCGCGCAAGCTTCATAGATATTTCAATGGTCATCCCATTGAAGTTCTGACTGGTTACAACATCCAGCAAGTTTTACGGCGCCCAGCGCTCTCGGGAAGGCTGACAAAGTGGGCGCTGGAATTAGGCGAGCACACCATCGCCTATAAGCCCCGTCCAGCAATAAAGGGACAAATCTTGGCTGATTTCATTGCCGAGGTCCCTGAAGGAAAAATTGAAGAGGCTCAGCGCGAGGTAGACCCTCCGCGAGCCAGTGATGAAGAAAATGTTTGGAGATTGTTCACTGACGGAGCTTCAAACAACGAAGGGTCCGGCGCAGGCCTAAAACTGGTGGATCCAGAGAATCATGAATATACTTACGCCATCAGGTTGGACTTCAAAAGCACCAACAATGAGGCTGAGTATGAAGCCCTGCTGGCTGGCCTGCGCATCGCGCGCAAATTCGGGGTTAAAAAGCTAGAGGCCCATGTTGATTCATACTTGGTAGCAGCACAGGTCAATGGCCTTTATGATGCCAAGGAGAACACCATGCCTCTATATCTAGAGCAGGCGAAAAAGCTCATCGAACAATTTGACTGCTTCAGAATCATTCATATTCCGCGCAGTGAAAACAAATCTGCAGACGCGCTGAGTAAGATGGCATCAACCAGTTTTGATCACTTTGGCAAAGATGTCAGGGTAGAAGTAATGAGCAACCCGTCGGTGGTAGCGAAGTCTGTCCTGGTAACTCATACAACCCCTTCATCATGGATAACTCCAATAACGGAATTCTTGAAGGAGGGAAAGGTACCAGATGATCGCGCGCAAGCGAGGAAGATAAGACATAAGGCGCAGAACTATGAACTGCTTGATGGTACATTGTATCGACGCTCTTATCTTGGGCCGCTCATGAAGTGCCTAGATGCTGAGGAAGCAAGCTATGTGATCAGAGAGATACACGAAGGAATCTGTGGAATTCATGATGGCCCGCGCATGGTGGTTGCCAAGGCAATGAGCGCAGGCTACTATTGGCCAGGCATGTACTTGGACGCTTTAAAAGAGATCCAAAAGTGCAAAGCATGTCAGAGCTATGCGCCAAACACCATGCGGCCAAAGAACAACTTGATTCCGGTGACCTCCGCATGGCCTTTCCATAAATGGGCAATCGACATTGTGGGTCCCCTACCGCAAGCGCCTGGGCGAGTAAAATTTTTGGTAGTGGCAGTAGACTATTTCACAAAATGGGTTGAAGCCAAGCCACTAGCAAAAATCACAGCTGAAGCGATGAAGCAGTTTATCTGGAGCCACATCATATGCCGTTTTGGCTTGCCCATGGAAATTGTGAGCGATAACGGCAAACAATTCACTGACAAGAAGATATCCAGCTGGCTCAAGGAATTGCGCATCAACCAAATTTTCACTTCAGTTTATCACCCCCAGGGGAATGGACAAGTGGAACGCGCGAACCAAAGTTTGTTAAACGGGCTGAAGAAAAGGTTGGAGGGAGAATCCCATTCTTGGGTTGAAGAGCTACCTAATGTCCTGTGGGCACACAGGACATTAAGCAAAACCAGCAATGGCGAATCCCCGTTCAGCCTAACCTATGGAACAGAGGCAATGATTCCAGCAGAAGTTGGATGCCCATCCCATAGAGTGCTCATGATGAGCAAGATTGATAACGAGCGCGAAAGAAGGTTGGATCTCAACTTACTTGAAGGGCGCAGAGAGGCGGCTATCATCAGTGAAGCCAAATACAAGAAAAAACTGGAAAAATATTACAACCAGCGCGTGAAAGAATGCCACTTCAAGAAAAATGATTTTGTCCCTCGAAACAATGAAGCTAGCCGCGCGATACCCCCAGGAAAAATGTCACCCAATTGGGAGGGACCATATCAAATCTCAGAAGAATTGGGGAAAGGCGCATATGCTTTAAAAGATTTGAATGGAAAGAAGATCCCGCGCGCATGGAACGCGGCACATCTTAGAAAATGTTTCATGTAAAAAATATCAAGTTTGTAATCAAGGCTTTTTAAGCCATTATGAATAATGATACGCGCTATCTTCTCTTAATGTGGATTCTACTACCGTTTGCATACATGTTTCACACTTCCCTTTATTAGTTTTGAGCAATATGACAACATTGTATTGACATCAAAACGAAATAAAAACGAAGTAAAACATACATGCGCGAGCTTCAAGCTCAAACGCGTTAACGAGTTTTAACTCTAAAACGTCAGGGCCTTAGCCCAATTCTACTACCTTTTGCATACATGTTTCACACTTCCCTTTATTAATTTTGAGCAATATGACAACATTATATTGACATCAAAACAAAATAAAACGAAGTAAAACATACATGCGCAAACGCGTTAAAGAGTCTTAACTCTAAAACGTCAGGGCCGTAGCCCAATAATGTGAGCCTTAGCTCAAAAAACTCACAACATCCATCCTGCATGTTGCGCAGCCTGACCATAAAATACCTAAACAAAACTAAGGCAAAGCGAATGCCAAAACATAGTTGTTAAGGTCTCAGGTCGAGGTCGCGCAGAAAATTGTAATGGATATCTGAGTAACACATTGACGCGTAAGGCTAAAAACTCATAATTCCATAAACGCGCGATAACGTCGCGCAAAAGAGGAATAATGAAAGCGCCAAGACACGTGTCAACACAATCAAGATATGGCAACATCACTTACAATATGACAAGGGTTAAGTATAATAAATTCCTTACAACCTTGTTCTTATTCCAACGTGCAAGCATATCTTATATAAAGAGATGAATGGGAATGCGCAAGATGCGAAGAAGGGAAAAACAAAATTTCATTCCAAAGCATTGAAATTTACAAGTTTACAAGATGAGATACAAACTACAAAAAAAAAAAAAAAAAAAAAAAAAAAAACATGAAGGGCTTCTCAAGTCTCCACGTTGACATCAGCCTCTTCATCATCCTCATCATCGCCCTCAGCATCTGGCGCAGCCTGCTCCTCATCATCTCCAAACTGACCATAGTCAAGTTGTTCATCTTGAATGGAGTCTTCTGGCACAACAGTGTCAGGAGTGGATCCTTTGGCCACGCCAGAGCCGCTAGCAACGCCAGCATTCTCCGCGTCATCGTTGCCGCCAGCCCCTTCGCACTCGTCAAGTAATTTCTTTAGCGCAACGAGGTCGGGCTGGTCAGCAAGCGCGGATATCTGCAAATCATAAGCAAAAATATGAGTACAAAAAGACTTAGAAAATAAGTCAAGGTAATCTCATTAAGGTTAAAATACCTGCGCAAGGATGGGAATGGGAGTATTCATATACTTCTCCCCCATCGCGGCCATTTCCGCGCAGGCAGCATCGCTCTGATAAGGGTACTCGGATGGGTTCTTCTTCAACATGCCATATTCGTAACCATCCGTGAAACCTTCAGCTCGGCCCACCAAGCGCGCGGCAGCGTTGCAATCCATCACCAGGGCCTGAAACTCGCCTGAGTATTTCATCGCGTAAGCGCAACGAGTCATGCCCTGTGAGATCAGCCAGTGGCGATCCTGCGCGAGGCCAGCAACAGACGTCTCGAGGGCAGGAACCTGAGAGTTTAATAACTCAACAGTTTCTTTAGTCTTTGTTAGCTCCTCTTTGTCGGACGCTGCTGCCGCCAAGATTTCTTCTTTTTCCACCCGCGCAGCATCAAGTGCTTCCTGGCTAGACGCTGTCGTCGCCAGGGCTTCATCTTTATCGGCCTGCGCGGCCGCCAGCTCCCTCTTCAGGCGCGCAACCTCACTCTCCAGTGATGATTTTTCAGTTATAGACTGGACAAGAGCTTGGTCACGCGCCTCCGCCTCAAGCTCCAACTCGCGCGCTCGGCGCGAGTACTTGGCCGCGTCCGCCTCCGCCGCCTGGAGCTTCTCCCGCGCCGCCTGAAGCTCATGCCCGCGCTTCACGAAGGCGCTGTTGGCACTGGCTCGGTTCTCACTGAGCTCTGCTTGGAGCTTCTCAGCTCTTTCGCGAGCATCAGAAAGATGCCAAGCAGACACCTTAGCCTCTTGCTTGGCTTCCGCAAGAGCATCACGTACTTTAACGTAATCAGAGCGAAGCTCTTGGGAGGCAGCAATGAAGGCCGACCCAGCAAACATATGATCGTTGAGCAGGTCGTCGCGAGCGCGGTCCTCCTGGAACCTCCTTTCAGATGGAGGCACAGCATGAGCCCAGAATTCCGCACACACACCCATGGACTGAAAGGTGCTGTCTTCAGTAATATTCCATCTCGGGCGGTAAGTGTGATCGGCTTCCTGCAAAAAACAAAGAAATTATCTAAGTCATCAAAACATTAAGATGGAAGTCCGCGCAGCGGAGCAAAAAAGAACCTATACCTGCGGGGATGAAGCAGAAAAGTCATCGCCAGCCCTACGAGAAGGCTCCGCCGCGAAACCTCGTGGCGCTGCAGGGCTGGCGCGGGCGCCCGCGGAGTCTTCAACTTCAAACTCCTCACCCTCCTCTGAAATAGGCCTCTTCTCCTGCGACCTAGAATCAAAATCGGTCTCGCGGGGAGGGCTGTGCGCAGGAGGAGGTGAGGGAGGTCTCGACGCCGCCAAGTCGGCGCGCAAAACGGCCTCCTGCTCCTTAGTAATGCCGATGAGGGGAGATTCATCGCTTGCAGGAGCAGGAGCAGAGCCAACGGCGCTGGCAACGGCGCCAGGAGCGCCGCCAGAAGCTTGTGCACCAGCTACGGCTTCTATGAAAAAATCAACAACAAGAAATGGTTCAGGACTTGATCTAAAAGAGTCAGAAAATAAGAGCGCAATACGTACCTTGGCGCGACTCCGTTCGCGCAGCAAACATCGCCATGAAGTCCATTCTACCCTTCTTTGAGGGTAAAACGGGGGTCTTCGAAGCGACCTCCGGCGCAGCCTCGACATCTTGTTGCGCTGTCGCCAACTCTACAAACATTTGAGTAACACAAGATTCATTAGTAATCCTATAAGGATCGCGCTCATAGAACCATAAAGGATAAGCAAAGTTTACCTGTCGCGGGCGTTTCCGCCGCGCGAAGGGAGGAGGTAGTGGCACCATGCCTCAGGTGGACAGGAGGTCTGCCCACTTTTTGAGGCAGGGAAGACAAGGAAACCTTGGTGGTAAACTCCTGGGTTTTCCCAAATCCTCCTGCCCGAGTAGGAGGATCCTGAACAACAGGGGCAACATCTTTCTTCTGTTTCTTACTGGCCCCTGCGCCAGTTTTCCCCTTAGCTTTACGCTTTAGTTGGGGCGCCTCCTCCTCCTCCTCCTCTTCCGCGAGCTCCAGCTCATAGTTCTCCAGCGCATCTACAATACACGCAACAGAAGTGTTAGCAAAATTTGGTATTATAAAGGAAAATGCATAAGTACAAAGGCTTACCAGGCGCATCGCTGTCGAAGACAAATCCCAGATCAACAGGGATGAACATGTCATCAAAGCGATCAGGGAAACCAACCTCCCCAGCGCCAAGCGCGACGGAGCCACCCTCCATGTGCTCATCATAGGCAGCATGGATATACTCCTTGGTGACTGCACAAAACAAGTCAAACGAGTTCAGCAAAAAGAATTATATTCGCGCAGAAGTAAAGCAATGAGATAAAACTTACATAACCCGTCGACTTGGATAACGGGCTCAAGCGCGCTGTCCGCCCACCTCTTGCTCATACCAACCCCCACCAGCGCCTCCTCACAAATGTTCTTGGCGGGGGATGGTTCAGCGGTCAGCTTATTAACCCAGGCGCCAGTTGGGTTCTTGAGGACACCCACATCCGCAGGCGCAGAAGAAATCGCGCGCATGGTCATGCGGATGGGGATCACACCAGCCCTTATGTAAAAGAACCTCTCAGACCAGTCATGAAGGCTCTTGAATGAAACAGTGGAGCACTTCACCTTCTGACTGCGAGGAATAAAAGAGAACCAACTGTCTTGGATCTTGGGCTTGTAAAAAAACTGAAAGCGCCGAGGGTTGGGCTCCTCGCGCTGGGATTTGCACATGAACTCAAAGTGAGTCATGCGCACAAGTCCAAACGGATGGACTTGGGATATATGAATCCCATAAAACTGAAGCAGTGCACCCACAAACCTTGTCATCGGGAGACGAAGGTTGCAGTGGGTGAAAAAATGGCTATATAGGGATATATAGCCGGTAGGCGGGTCCGCCGCCGTTTGCCCGGCCCCAGGCAACATGCAGCCAAACAGGGTGGGAAAACCCTGAGAGGCGATAAGGCTGTCAAGATCAGCCTGCCTCAATTTGCAGGGGATTTCATTCCACCTCTTCACCGCCTTGGTCCTCCCTACCTCCTCCGATGAGCCCTCAGCAGCCTTCTTCCCCTTGCCGGTCTTCTTCAATGTAGACATTACTAACGATTTTCTACGGCAATGGATGGGGGAGATTGTATTGTCTGAGCTATCAGACATACAACTGTAAAATCGAACAAGGGAAACTTCTGAAGAACAGATAGCTGGAAGCAGAACAAGGGTAATCAGAAGACAAAGAAAGAAAAGCTCAGAAGAATAAACAAGAAGATGAAGGATAAAAAAACTCTAAGGGCTGGCTTTTATAGGCCCAGGAGAGAGAAAATTTCGTGCTGATCGGACTACACGCGCCCCCACTCGCAGGTGTAAGCCAACGGGAGCGCGACACGTGTCAATCACACTGTGTGAGGGGACACGAAAAGAAATAATACAGCTGTTTGCCAGAGTTCACGCGCCACCACTCGCAGGAACGGACCAACGCGAGCGCGACACGTGTCCCTGACAGCATGTGAGGGGACACGAAAGGCAACTGTAGCACCACGAGCACACGAAATGTCTGACACGTCTCCATCACTGACCCACGTCAGCAACCATCACGTACACAGACGATTCGTTTTCAACCAAAAGGATAGAATTTCGCGCAATGACGAGTAATAAGAAGAAAAGATAAACCCCTACTAAAAAAGCAAACTGTTAAAGTCTAATATCTATCTTGCCTCGCTCGCGCGAGACAAGACACACATTAGACTGGGGGGGCTTGAAGAGGTATGTACCCGCCTCAACACGGAGCAAGGCGGGTCAACCCACAAGATAAAGACAAGAAGCTTGAAATCAAGACATTATGAAGGCACTAAGCCAAAACCTACGCGCATGGCGCATATCACATATGCTCAGGCATCATATGCCCAGGCACCACACATGCTCAGGCATCATATGCCCAGGCACCACACATGCTCAGGCATCATATGCCCAGGCACACATATGCTCACGCATATCACATATGCGCGTGGCGCATCAGCGCGCGGCGCATATCACATCTGCGCATGAAACATCTGCGCGTGAGAATAAAGAGAAGACCTCGCGCATCCTCAGGATTGGCGCATATCACACATGCACATAATCAACCTCGTCCTTATCCAAATCAGGATTAGGGCAACCTTGATTGTGCACGTCAGACAACCTTCCAGAAGGTATCTTTTAAAGGAATAAGAATATGCTGATGTTGACAGCTGCCAAATGAAAGGTGGACAACTCAGCATGACACATGTGCTACCACGTGATTACAACCAATGAGAAAGCACCAGGTGTCCCAGAGGACACGTGGCGCAAAGCGATTGGAGGAGGCCAACAAGGCTGAGCCCAATCAGTGGAAACCCTGGCACTATAAATACAGCATCAACTCCACAAGGAGAGGCACTCATTCATTCACATTCAATCACATTCAATCATATTCAATTACATTCACTCACAGACAGTTACAGCCAGTAACATACAATCACATCAAATTATAGAGTATTCAGCTATTAAGCAATACTCTAGAGATTCCCTTACTCTCACATATTATTATCTTCTCCCACAAAATACTTATTCTCACACCGGAGGGTTACCCCAAAGAGGACCCCTCTGTCCCTTTCTGAGGGGTAAGTTGACGGTGCTGTTCATTTTGTAGGTGGAAGAACCCAGTTCCAAGAGAAACCATCGGTGAAGTTGCATAATCACACCCGAGGAAAGTAGATCGTCTACCAGTGAGTCGATCCACGCTTCTTCAGGTAACTAACTTGAACTTTGAAGATGTGTAGTATATATGCTTGCTTTGTGAAAATCGGCCAAGGAGAATCCAAGAAAAAGAATGAGTCGTGTAAAGAGGGATAGATGTGTTCTTCCTTATTATTATTATTATTATTATTATTATTATTATTATTATTATTTCATTTTGTAAATGTAAAAACCTTTGGATGGAACTTGTTCATAAAAGGACTTAAAAAACATAGGGTTTTGAATGAATTAAGGGAAAATTTCTAAAATGTACTTATTTAGGAAAGAGGTGAAAGTTTGTAATTAGATTAAATAAACGCGAGATTATTTACTTAGAAAGACTTTATTACCCCTTTTCAACATGCATTATAGTTGTGCCTTGTGTTAATATTTTATAAATTACTTAAAAATAAGGTGTCTTAATTTGTCCATCATTCCTATATTATATAAAGTATAGATATTTGATTCCCTGTGCATACAAAAGGATTTATCATCAATCTTGTCTGGTTTTTGCAATTTTTCATATTAAAATTACAAGGTGAGCAATGTGAAGTGTACGACCTTGACCAAAAAAAACTAGACTTATCAAGGTAATTATAACTTATAAGGATAATTAATGGAGTAAGAGCATTCTCATTCCATCCATTAAAACACCCCCTATCTTTAAATTTTAAAAAAATATTTCAATTCCTCACTTCATCCAATCCCCTATTCATATACCCTATCTCTAATTTATAAAAATATGCTACAGTAACTCTTTATTTATAAAAAGCTACTGTATCCCTCCCTATCTCAACTCCTGGACTTTCACCCGCCAATTTCATCATCTCCCGCCCATCTTCCTTTCCCTCTTACTCTGAAGTAGGTTAATCTACTTTCTCCTTTTTTGCTTCTTTCCCTATGAAACAAATCGGTGGCAAAACCTAAATCAAAGAAATCTTTGTTCATCAACAAAAGCTACAGCAGGTACTCTCTCCATCTCTCAGTTTCAATATGTTTATTGTAGGATTAAAACTATTAGTATGATTTGGAGGTGTTCTTACAAATATGCCGGCATGATAAGAGATGTTAATTAGGGTTTGTAGATGTTCTGGTTCCATGTTCTTGGATAGTAATTTGGGTTTATTAGTGTTTGTTGATGGATTGTAATTTGGTTCATGATTAGGGTTTAGGGTTTGTAGATGCTTAGAGTTGTATACAAAAAGCGATTTTAGTTTTGATCATTTTATTTGTTTTTATGTTGAAGTTGATAATTTGAAGGTTTGAATTTGTTACTATATGAGTTGGGATTGGTAACCAGCACTAGGTGGGACCATGTCAATGATTCAACAACTTGAATATCATCCATCAATTGTTTGATGATTACATTGTAACCAAACATTTCGATTCGATCTTTAATTTTATGAATGATCCCCTGCTTTCTTCAACCTCTGTTTTAGCAGAGATGAATGGTTAATTGGTTGACCAATCAATGAATGGTTAATTGGTTAACTGGAAATCACTTCCAGTTATGAAGGTGTGGAAGGGTAGTTTGGGAATTTATTAACAAATTAAGTTCCTTGCTTGCTTGATGGATAAAGATTTTGGGTTTGATGATATGTTTTGTTGGTGATTTTGAGGGATGGCATTTTTTAAAAAAAAGTGCTGTGAACTTTTTAAAAAAAAAAAGGTTTGGTTTATTTTTATGGGCTGCTGAGTGCTGAAATGCCAAATTTGGCTTTCTGATCTAATGCAAATCTACTGATTTGCCCTCACGGAACATACATAATTGTCTACTATTTGAGCTTGTAGTAATTTGGTATTTATAATAGATAAGAGAACACATTCATTTATTGTTTTATGTTATGTGTTTGGATTGATATGAGAGTAAAAAAAACCAAGGTTGATAAAACTCGTATATATTTTGACAGGTTGAGTTAATTGCATATTTGATCACATGCGTCGTACATTCTTTCGCAAATTGTTAACATACATATCTTCTGAAGATGATAGTGATGTTGATCTTAACGAAGATGGCAAAGGACAATGTATTCGCAAGCGTCGTAGGTTTATTCGGCGTAATCATATTCAGGGACATCAGCGACTATATCGTGATTATTTTGCAGAAAATCCCATATATCCTGCAGATCTATTTCGACGAAGATTTCATATGCGTCGTCCTTTATTTCTCCGTATTCTAAATGAGGTAGTGACTCACGAGCCATACTTTGTCCAAAGAAGAGATAATGTCGGAAGACTCGGTTTATCTTCTATGCAAAAGATAACTGCAGCACTTAGAATAATGGCATATGAGGTTACCGCAGATTTTATGGACGAATACATAAGCATTGGTGAGAGCACCGCAATGGAGAGCCTCAAAAAATTCTGTGAGACGATAGTAAATATTTTTTCAACTGAATATCTACGTTCACTAAACACCAATGATATTACTCGATTGCTTGCTGTTGCGGATCAACGAGGATTCCCTGGAATGCTCGGAAGCATCGACTGCATGCATTGGAAGTGGAAAAATTGTCCCACAGCTTGGAAAGGTATGTACTCTGGCCACATTCGTGAACCTACTATTATTTTAGAGGCGGTTGCCTCATATGATCTCTGGATATGGCATGCATTTTTTGGCATGCCCGGTTCACATAACGACATTAACGTGCTAGAGAGGTCTTTCATTTTCACGGAACTTGCGCAAGGGCGTGCTCCTCCAGTCAATTACACAGTTAATGGCAACGACTATACTATGGGGTATTACCTTGCAGATGGCATTTATCCTAAGTGGCAAACTTTTGTAAAGACGATTCCAGCACCAAGAGGGAACAAGCACAAACATTTCGCAAAAGCACAAGAATCTGTAAGAAAAGATGTCGAGCGAGCGTTTGGAGTACTTCAACAACGATTTGCAATCATTCGAGGACCTTCACGAATGTTCAAAGTGAGTGTGCTAACAAATATAATGAAAGCATGTGTTATTCTTCATAATATGATCATTGAAGATGAACGTGATGATGGTGACGATCTTAATATGGAGTATGATCAACTTGATGATGATCTCCCTGAATTGTCGCGCACTCATACATGTGAGTTTATGGACTTCATTGAACGTCATCTTCGTATTAGAGATAACTTGGCTCATCATCAACTTCAAGAAGATCTAGTTGAACATCAATGGCTACTCTATTCTCAACAATAAACGATATCGCGTTATATTTTATTATTTCGTGAATGTTATTGGTTTGAGTTAGAAGCATGCTATGTGATGATCATTAGAATTATTTATGTAAGAACATAACTTATTAGCTCAACTTATGTTTTAATTTGCATCTATTTGGGTCATTTGCTTGTAATGTGTTAGGAGTGTGCAACGGATACGACCCGGCCCGACCAACAATTTATTGCTTTTGTTAATCTTTTTGTTTGACTGATTAATGCTTTTGTAATGCTTCTCTAGATGTTCAATAGTCAAACTTGTTTTTCCTTTTTTTTTATCGTTAAAACATAGTCAGTTGCCATTTTCACTTGTATATAACTTCCATATTTTTTTATCAGTCATATAGTGTATAAATGGAAATTTAGACTACTATAAATTATAAATAGATAGCTTATATCATTTTAAACCCATATATTGATTATAATGTTTGGTTAAGAATACTTCACGAGTTTGAGCCGAGCTTTGGTTCGTTTAATGTTTAATTCGATTTTTCTAAATATTTAGAAACTTTTTAAAAGAAGAATATAATATGACAAAATTGCAAGTAGTTAATATTGTAAGTGAGTAGAAAGACAAAAATTAATAAAAAAATAATATAGAGATAGATTTAGAGGATAGGATGTGAGGTGTTTTCTAAAATGAAAGGTAAATTTTAAAAAGTAGTGATTTTTTGTTAAATTATAGGGATAAAGATGATGGAGGGGATAAGAATGCTCTAATGAGCTAGATTCTGCTGGTTTGAGCAGT
>NW_027502359.1:0-51744 GCF_021521415.1 Bidens hawaiensis | reverse complement strand
AAGCGAACTTCAACGGTTTACGCGTTTTAACTTTAAAAGTTTGATAATTAGCACAAATAATTATCCGTTTACTCTCGGATCTTGAAATTTTACACAAATCACTTTTTAATAGTGGGGAATTTTATAAAAATATTTCCAGAATTAATTCTTATATTTAAAATTTATTTATCTATTTTTAAACACCATTTAAACACTAAATATGTCGTAAATACCAAACGATCTTAGAAAAATCCCAAATGTTTCCTGGATGTCCCCTGCCATCCACATAGTCCCCTGTAATTTTTCCAGAACCAAAATCTTCTTTTACATGCCATTTTTACTAAAACCGAGCTAGAACACCCTAGAACTCGTTTAACCGAAAAGCCTACTTAAGCTTCTCCAAATGAACTCAAATTTTGTGTGTGACTTATAAATGATATAAAAAGCTTATCTGAAATTTTACAGAGTTTTTCATGATATTTAACTATTTTTCACCATTTTTGGCCAAAACCGAGCATTAAATTCACCAAATATTCATCCTTTATCCAAAAATTACCAAAAATTCACAGAACTCTTATTTTCATTTGTAGAACATCCCTGTAAAATTTCATGATCTAACTCTAAACGACCAACAATCTGTCCAAAAACACATACACCGACATAAACCGAATATACCTTTCGTTTTCCGCCACTACAAGCTACAAACTCGTCTTTCCGCCTTATCTACCACTAAACACAGAGCCTACAAACAACATACCAGAATACCAAGCAAGTTACACTCACGATCAAGCCATTTCTTTCATGGTTTCGGTTATGATCCCAAAAACAAGGATTTAACCGTAAAAATTCGTTTTTGATTCGTTTAACTCATTTCTTGGACCAAGATCCCTTGTATAACCCGTATACATCACTTGATCATGTAAGAATCGGTTTTCATCATTGAAACCTCATTTCCTTGCAAGAAATCTCAAGAAACGAACATAAACACGTACATAATACGATCTTTACCTTGGTTTCTCCTTGCTAGGGTCTCGGATTCTGGCTCAAGAACTTGAGAGAAATGAAGATTGTTGAGTTAAGTTTGTGAAAAAAAGAAAATGAAATGAAATGGGGTGAGATGGTCCGATCGGACCCCTTTGGAGGGTGGGGTGGGACCCACATCTTCATTTTAAGCCACATATTCAGATTCTCGTAATCTGGATAATGTTTTGGATAATCTGGTTCAGTTCGTTTTTCGGTTAAACGTTTAATTCGGCTTAAAACGAGGCTAAAACGGTCGTTTTTCGGCTTAAAAATGAAATTTATATAAAACCGATTTAAAACTTAAACCATGACATTTATTAACTTAAAACGTCATATTATTAATTATTACGCATCTTTTTCGGCTTGATCGATCGTCTCTTGCTCGGTTTGGTATTAAAGGTTTCGTTTAACGTACCGACGTACTATTAAATCGAAATCTTTTTTCTGTGCTTTAATCCACTTATCCCGAAGCTTTAATACTTCGTAACATCACTAAATATCATATATCTCGTCTATAATTGAACCCTCGATTCATTCGGGTTTCAATAACTATCGATCGTTTGATCGCATATTCAATACGGTGAATTATATATTCACGTACAATCAATACAATGAACCATGTATTCTCGTATAATTACCATGGTAATTCATGTTTCCGACATTAAATATGACGTAACTATTGTCTACCGGTTAGGGTATACCGGGTTTCGTCGGAATCGTTGCAAGCATACTTTGAAGATCATTTGGCCATTCCAAGATTTTCAAGTTCTAATGATGTTGAAGCTTGACCTGATGCTCCAACTGAAGAATCACATGTTGCATCTCCAGTTAATGTTGATAATTTATCTTCTTCTTCTGATGATGATCAAGCTGAAGATCAAGTTATTGCACTTTTCAGTGATAATGTTTCATCTCCTAAACTTGGTGAACATTATACTAACTTATTTGATAATGTTGTTGTTCCTGAGAATCCTACTCTTCGGATTCATGGTTTTCATCCACAGGAACATCATTGGAGAACTTGATGTGGGCGTCCGTACACGTCATCAAGTTGCTTCGTCAAGTGACAATAACGTATTGTGTGCATATGCTGATTTACATTCATCGGGAATTGTAAATCTTGCAAAATTCACTTGCTTTCTATCTCAAGTTGAGCCAACGACGGCTCATAAGGCACTTGAAGATCCTTCTTGGGTAGAAGCTATGCAAGAAGAATTACAGCAATTTGCACGTTTGGGTGTTTGGGATTTAATAGATAAACCTGCTAGAGTCAAGAAACCGATTCCGACTAAGTGGGCATTTAAATGTAAGAAAGATGATCGATGGGTGATTGTCAGAAATAAAGCACGTTTAGTGGTGCAAGGTTTTCATCAGCAAGAGGGTATTGATTACACGGAAGTATATGCTCCAGTTGCAAGATTAGAGTCGATTCGAATCTTCCTGGCATATGCTGCTTATAAGAATATCAAGGTCTATCAAATGGATGTTAAAAGTGATTTTCTCAATGGTGAACTACACGAGGAAGTGTTTGTTCTACAGCCTCCTGGTTTTGAAGATCCTGATTATCCGGACCGAGTTTACTGATTAAACAAGGCCCTGTATGGTATACATCAAGCCCCGAGAGCTTGGTATGGCACGCTCGCCGACCATTTGACTGATAATGGCTTCAAACGAGGGACTTTCGACTGCACTTTATTTCATAAAATTGTTGGTGATGATCTTCTCCTAGTTTAGATTTAAGTCGATGACATTATTTTTGGGTCTAAAAACGATACATTGTGTAAGAAGTTCGAGAAGTTCATGCAAACAAAGTTCGATATGAGCTCGATGGGAGAGATGAATTTCTTCTTAGAGTTGCAAGTTCACCAGTCTGCTAACGGAATCTTTATTCACCAGACAAAGTATGTGAACGATGTCTTGAGCCGATTCAAGATATCTGCCGGAAAAATCCCTTCTACTCCTCTCCCCGTGGGTCACAATTTATCACCGGATGAATTGGAGGATACCGTTGATCCTACCCTCTATCGTGCCATGATCGGTTCTTTAATGTATCTAACGGCTTCTCGCCCCGAAATTATGTTTGTTGTTTGTCTTTGTGCTAGGTTTCAAGCAAGTCCACGAGTGACTCACCTAGCTACGGTTAAGAGAATACTTCAGTATTTGAGTGGAAATCCAGACATCGTGTTGTGGTACCCCAAGGATGATACTTTTGATCTTACTGCTTATTCAGACTCGGACTATGGAGGGTGCAAGATCAAATTTAAATCAACGACTGCAGGATGTATATTTTTAGGAAACCGGCTTGTTTCCTGGCGGTGTAAGAAGCAGACAACAGTCTCCACTTCAACCGCCTAAGCTGACTATGTTGCAGCCTCGAGTTGCTGTTCCCAGGTTTTGTGGATACAACAACATAATCGCGACTACGGTTTGAAGTTTCTTACTACTCCTATTTTGATTGATAATTCTGCAGCAATTTCTATCACAAAGAATCCCGTACAACATTCGAAAACAATACATATCGAAATTCGATATCACTTTATATGGGATTGCTTTGAGAAGAAGTTGATTGACCTTGAGAAAGTACATACTGACTTTCAGAAAGCCGATCTGTTTATCAAAGCTTTTGGCAAAACGCGTTTTCAATTTTTGCTTGGTTTAAATGGATTGAAGACCCTCGCTGATATCCTTAAACAAGGATGACTATCTTTATTTTATGCCATTTTTTCTTTTAAAATTTATTTTGGTTTTAAGGGGTAAAAAACTAGAAAATACAAAAATATTATGCTTTTCGTTTGTATAGTTAAAACCCAAAAACATTAAAAATTCTTGAAAATCCAAAAATATTTGAAAATTTAGAAAAATCAAAAATATTGTGATTTCTTTTCGTTAATGTTTTCCCTTTAAAATTTTCTTTGAAAAACCATAAACATTTTAAAATTTGAAAATCCAAAAAGATTGTGATTTAAAATTTGTATAAAAAAATTGAAAATCCAAAAAGATTGTGATATAAATTTGAACTGAAAAAGAAATCCGAAAATCTAAAAAGATTGTGAAGTTTATTTTGTTTATAAGAAAAGAGAAAAAAGCAAAAATATTGTGTTTTTAAGGTATGTATAGAGAAAAACCAAAAAGATTTTTGCATGTGGTTGCTGAAAAGTATGTCAATTATCTACATTTGAAGAGCATGTACGTGTATATGTTTGGTCCTGAAATTTACTTGTAAATGATCAGGTTAGCCATTCACCTAATAATGGAAAATAGTTGGGGCGTTCGTTATGCGTTTTTAGATTATTTTCTCGCTGAAAATTATGTCGGTTATTTAATTTTGTGAAGCATGCTTGCATGTCTTGGTCCTATTATTCACTTGTTGAATTGATAGAACAACCATTTATTTATAAACTTAAGTTAACTAGGGCGATTAAATTTATCTTTATTTTGTTTTATGCTCCTAAAATTATTTGAGTTTTTGAAGCAAAAAGAGAAAATGATAGTACATTGATCATCTTGACTCCAAATCAAGAAAGAAGTAAGCTTAAAAGACTGTGTGCTTAATTGTATTAGTGCATTGGTAGGTCTTAAAACAAACAAGTAGAGTAAAGTATGTGATATAAACATAAAGAAACGCCAAATTGAAAGGGGTGTTAGTCTTTAGAAAAAGTCTCGGTGAGGATGGCAGAAATGTATTAACCTGTCATACTCAAGCCTTATACTTGTTTGATCAACCAAAAATAAAATAAAGCAAATAACAAGCTTTGAGTTTCTGGACACTGTGAGTCTTTATGCGGCTTAATCATTTGGGTATTCATATGCATGAATATTTCATTCGCTTTTAGAGCAAACCCAAAGTCATTAAACTTGATCACTGTTGTACTTCGTACATATTTCCAAATTACTGACTTGATCAAAATCCATTGTTAGTCATACATTGTTCATCCCTTGTGCGCGTCTTAATACCATTAAGAAACGGACCCTAGGGGATACAATGGATGTAAGCCGACAGATGGACTCGTGCATATTCACTCATAGTAATAAAAAATCAATACATTGCTCATAAACTTCTATAAAAAAAACTTTGATCAACAATATAATGGTTTAAGTCAAGTTGGGGTGATATTGCAAAAATCAAATTAAGCTTGAACAGAGATTAGATGCTGATAGTTTCTGATATTCTATGCTCTAATTAAACCAATAAATCATATCATAAAAACACTTGAAAGTTTGTTATTAGATTTAAGTGGACAACAATACCAATGACCGACTTAACGCCAGTCATAATATCGCTGAATATAAAACTGTGATGGAATGCCAGGTTGGTCAATATGATTCTCTGCTTAAACTCAACAAAAATACAAAAATATGTACTGATTTTGAAAAACATATAAAAAACAAAAAGATTTTTTATTTCTTGTTTCGGATTCTTTTCATGAAAATACATTCTTTATATATTACACAATACCAAAAACATTTTTCATTTCGATTTTTACATATTATTTAAATGATTTATTTATCGGTTTTAAAAAGTGAAACGGATATTAAAGTATTTAATTATCGGGATAAAGGTCCTCGGTAATTCTTTTAAGTTAATTCATTTTTTTTATTAATTGGATAATATTTAATAAATTCATTATTTAAATCATTTAATTTTTATTTATTCATTTAAAATTAAATAATGTTCAATTCGTTAATTATGGATAACGAATTAGGATTTTGTTTTAACGAACTACTTTCTAGTTCGTTCCTCTAATTCGCTTCCGCACTCTGTAACGAAATGCATCCAATTAGTTATGCATATTTAACGAATCAAGAAACGATTTGAATTTAATTCGTTATGCCACGTATTAAAATAAGGTTAACGAATCAGCTGATTCGTTATTTAAATCACTAACGAATCTGTTTGATTCGTACATAGGGAAGCGTGTAAGGACTGTGTAGAAAGGACATGTGTGAAACGATTCGTCCTTCACTGTTCTTTCACCTTCCTTATACCTAAAGACACCCTATTCAAATTTTTTCTAATTTTCTCGACCTTCGAAATTTGAACTTTTGAGTATATCACTGGTATAGATTATCACTTTTTTGTGATTTTCGTCAAAAATGACACTGTGTTGACAGGCTAATTATGCAATTTTTTTATAGGGTTTTACGATTTTTTAAAACTCTGCTTAATTGATATCATATTGTGTTATTATAGTTTATTTTGGTTTCATTATGATCGGAATGTGATTCCGAGACTCTCGGTGGACTCTAATCAGTGTTTGATTATTGTTTGCCGGGTCAATTGATTGTTTTGTGGTTTAAGGTGTTTATATTTGGTAAAAACCCTTAATAATCTAACTTATATCATATTGTTGGTACTCTAAATTAGCACCATTTGTTTTGTTTCGTGATTCCGAGATCGTTAAGAATGTCGTTTTGGTGATTCAACGATAATTATGGAATACTCGAACCTGGATTCAGCATGTTGACTCTCAGTGTTCTTGTGTAATTTGACTTTGACTAGGATTGTCAAAGATCAAGTAATTATTGACCATTCGTTACCATTAGCGAATTGGAAGTCTTTTGTGTCCAATTCGTTAATAAGTCACACGAACTAGATTAGCGAATAAGTTAATCAACGAATCAAATATGAATTCGTTAAATCATAACGAACCAGATTCTAGTTCGTTTATTTGAAGAGGAATTCGCTAAGTCTATTTCGTTAATATATTTACTTGATAGCGAATAAATTGATTCGTTACATGCTTGTACCGAATCAGTTTGATAATCAAATATTTTTAATGTAAATTATTTTAACCAAGATTTGAAAAATAGAAACTTTCCAAGATCTAGCCGCTAATACGATACATCAATACGAAATAGATACACTAGATATAGACTTTACTTATAAATGCTAAATGTATATTACATCTTCTCATTACTAATAACCGTTTATATTTATCTAGTGAAATGGCCGATCAAATGGATCAAGATCCACATGTTCCTCCTCAAGAACAAGAACAACCCCAAGCTCAAGAACAACCTCAGGAACAAGAAGAAGTCACATTGCTATCCTTTGACATGAAGAGCATAATATATGCTTATGTTGATTCAGACGTTGATAATGAAGCTCTGTTTGGGGCAATGTTAGCATTTCTACGTCGTTCAGTGATACATTATGCTATCACTGCCAGACCTAAGGTTTATCTGAGTATTATTAGGCAGTTCTAGAATACTGCTGAGTTCGTTGACACCGAGAATCACATTCGAGCAACAATCAATCAAACTCCTATAACTGTGGATGTTGATGTAGTTAGAATGGTACTTCGGTTTGGGGATAATGATGATAACCCAAGTGAGTTTGATAAGAGGTTAATCAAGGGCCTATTTACAAGGGTATTTTATGGTAGAAATATTGAAGATTCTATGTTTAACAAGAACGGATTGTGCCCACCTTACAAGTATCTTTTGCACGTACTAATTCATTGCATGGGTGGTCGTAAAGGTGGATTTGATGAGTGCCGTATAAGTTTGCAATCGGCATTTGTGGCTCTTATTCTCAATAACCTTTCAACTACTCAGAAATGGTTTTCGATCATCTGAAAGAACAAGTTCAGTAGACGGCTCAGAAGAAGAAGTTCTTGATGTATCACCGATTTCTACAGTTGATAATTCAAGACCTTATCCCAAACATGGTGATTAATCGAACGTTAGTGGACGATGTCCATGATCTAGAACACATGAAGGCTGACACGGTGCATAGAATGACGATTTATCATAAGGAGAGGCCACAGGACAAACGGATGATTGGTCATATCATTAACCCTGATTATGTATGTCCTCCCGAGGATCGCTGGATCCATGATGACTCGGATTCCAAGCAGGAGGGAGGAGAAGGTGGGAACGATGGAAATGATGATGATGGTGACATGGTGGTAATGGTGATGCAGCTCTTCGTGAACAACAAGCTGCCGTTGACGCTGCGTTAGCTGCTATTATTGCAGCTCAACGAGAACGAAAACGGAAGGGTAAAGCACCAACTTCTAAAGGCTCAGCAAAAAGACGTTTATCAGCTGGAGCTGGAGTATCTTTTGGTGTGCAAACATCTCGTCCTGCAATTCCTCAACGCCCGGCAGTGCCAATTACTACTAGCACTCCGGAGTTGACTTTGACGACGACAATGGTACCTCACGAGCAGTTGGGTATGATTCCACAATCGGCTTTAACTGAAATACCCTTGCCGTCTGATACATTTTCTACTGTTCCTCCAACACCATCTATGAGGCCTCCTCCACCTAGTGATGTCTCATTTATGAGAATTACAAGGCCTCAAGGACCAATTCAACCAGTTCATCCATCGTTGTATGCTATGCCACCAAACCGTTCGACAGACATGCTTTTTAATCTTCTTCATTTGTCTGAAATCCAAATGTCTGCTGATCGTATGAATCAAGAACGCTTGATGGGGAACCAGAAGAAGCTAATCAGTTATGTTTCTTTCTGTCAAAAAGAAACAAATGCCTTACGTGAGATTGTTGAGTCTCAGTGGGTGAAGCTTAAAGAACAAGAGGATCTTATCTTGCAATTAACTTGCAAAGATGATGCTTTAAATAAGATCAAGAATGATGAGGAAGATCCTGATGAGTCTGGTGCTGGCGGTGAGCCTAAACAAACTCAAGACCCAGCTTCTGGTGCGGGTACGAGTTCTGTTGATGATTCGAACAAGCATGTTATTGTTTATCATGACTATACGGCTACCAAACCAATAGAAATGATCGAGGCAAATACGATTATTTTTATTGATGGTGAGGGGATGGTTAGAATCATGGTGAATGCCAATGAGATAGATGTGGGGCAGTTTGTTGATAAGTCGCTGACACAAGAGCATATTGCGATCTTGCTTGATGAGATGACCGTGTTAGAGACTGAGCCTGATGCTGAAGTAATTAATGATGATGAGATCTTAAATGATACTACGGTGGAGATGAGGACGGATTATATTTATGAGAATGAGAAACTTGAGATGGAGGATGTGACTGCTGAGGATTACCCTGATCTGTTTCAACACACCAATGTTGATCAGGGTGCTCCAGTGTTTAATGAAGAAACAGTTAAAGAAGCAGAAGACCATCTTGAGAAGAATTCCAAAGGCAAGAATGTCTATTCTGATTCGCTTCTTGATCCGTCTCTTGAGGAGATTAATAGTTGGTTCAGACACAAGCAAGCAAGTAAGATTATCAAAGCATTCAGATTTGTTGATCAAGAACAGAAAGAAGAAGCTATTGCACGAGCCAAAGCCAACCAGAAGACTACATTCAAGTCCGTGTCAAAGTACAAGGTAATATCGTTTCTTGGCTTTCTGAACCTGATCTTAAAGTATGTATTGTCAAATGGGAAAAAGGCGTCCAGTATTACGAAAGGATGTTTGATGTTCTTTCATTACCGAGATGGGATCTACGTACTCTGGCGTACCATCCATTCATTAATAGAGGTGGGAATAAACATGCAAGTTGGTTTCACCAACATCTGCTGTTTGAAGTTGACCACGGGTTCAAATTTTTTAAACCACAAATTCCTATCCACAAGCGTCTCAATGAGATTGATCCAAAAATGGGTTGGAAGAAGTTAGTTCTTAAAAGTAAAGCGGCCAAAGACGATGAAGCGGGTGCCGGTGAAGACACTAAACCAACACATGCATTTATCCTTCAACCGCTGTACTACAATAATCGTACTGGCGAGGCCGTCATTGTTCTTGGTACAAGGTTGAAGACTGAGCTAATAAAGATCATTGACCCGATGTGGTTGGTGAATTTAACCGAGACCGACAATGATGTGCTACACAAGAACAGGATTCTGATTGAGCGCAATGAAGACTATGACCTGGCTATGCAATTCCAATGCGTTGTGCGTGTGCGTTATGAAAACGGAATTCATAGTTGCAGAGGCTGGTAGTCCAAGCACTTCAAATAATTTAAAGATAAAGAGCTCAAGACAAGGGGGTGTCTGTTAGTGCACGGTTTTGCGTCTCGAGTCTTTGTATTTATTATCAATGTATTTGTCGTTTTGATTAATGTAATAAATGATTAATATATTAAGTTAGTTCGTTAAAGTATTAGTCTAGTTCGCTAAGGATGTTTAGCGAACTAGAATTAAGTTAGTTTCCTCCTGATTCGTTAAGGATGTTTAACGAATCAGGAGATGATTCGTTAAGTTATTTATCTGATTATGTATGTAACGAAGTGGGTCCTAGTTCATTAGGGGATGTTAACGAACTAGGTCCATCTTCCTATTTATAGTGAACTCTGTTCACAAGTTATTTAAGTTTTGAGAGTTAATTAACGAAACCCTATCCAATCTCTCTCGATCTTCATCTTAAATTTATACATAAATACACATACTACTACTGATAATCTATATATATATATATAACATACAATTAAATGTAATTATGAGCTAGATCCGAGTTAAGAATTAATCGTATTCATACAGATCTGAGATCTGTTTATAAATTAAGGATTGATTCAAGGTCCAAACAATCAACCCAAAAAGTTGTGTTTAGTTTGATTCTATTTTTGTACTGAATTAGTTCTATGTGATGTAGGTGGTGAAGGTGGTTGTGGTGATTGATGCTTCAAATGTACTCAATGTCGCTTCCAAGGTTCGTGATTTTCATTTAGGACCAATTTTGAATGGATTTTGAATATTTTTGGTTTTGTCTATTTTGTTTGTAGGTATACATTGATGAATATTTCGTGCTACAAGTCTACAAATTTGGGGCCAAGCTCAGATGCAAGCCGTTATTTCCAAAGCGTATGCGATGTCTCTTCAACCCGATCCATTACCGCACTTTCGATTAAGATTTTTTTTTTGTTTATGTGTATTGATTTTGGTTTTCTGTTTTTTTTTTTTTTTTTTTTTTTTTTGCATTCATGGTAGCGCTAAGGATCGATTTAACTCTTTACTTATAATATAGCACAAGGTCTTACATAAAGGTTTCTATCAATTCATTACCGGATCAATATGAAAAAGGCTAGAAACATGATAAGGACTTACTTTGTTGTTTAACTTATATTAGTAGAGACATGGATGTGAACATAGGACCGAAAGGTTTACCAGATGAGTTCTCAAACATGTTTCCAATAGGGGTTTTTTAGGGCCACCAACCCTTTTTGCAAAAAATACCCACCAATACGCCCCATATAGGGCTATACGGGGGTATAGCCCCCCACATATGACTCGTATAGCCCTATGCGGAGCGTATATGGGGTGTCCCTAGCAGGACCCTTAAAAACATAACTTTCCTATTTAAAAAAACTTTATATGAAAGCACGTACCTTTTTACGTTGTTAAGCCACGGTTAGCTTCAATGTGCAATAATAGGCTCGTGTCTTGCTTGTATAATCAACGATCTAGCACAAACTTTCCTTATTTGGGATCGGGTATTAGCCGTCGGGTCTAAGGAGGGTTTGTGTGTGTTCTTGAGTGTGTTATGGAGGCTATTAGATAGGAAATGAGGGTTTTAGGGTTTTAGGGAGGTTTATGGAGTATTTATACCCATGGAACTAAGGCCCATCACCATCCCTTATTCCATCTTTCATTAACCAAGTCCTTACTCTTATTTCATTTAACTTAATTAAAAATAAACACACTTTTAAACAAACACAATTCTTTTATTTATTATTATTATCAAAAGTAGGATGTTACAACAAACCTCGGAGGTTGTCACATAGACTTCTCACCAAGTCTCCCATTGAGAAAAGCAAACTTGAAATCTAACTGATAATTTTTTAATCCCTTCAAAGAAGCAAATGCTAGAAAGATTCTGATCGCTTCGCGTATAGAAACTGGTGCGTAGACCTCATTGTAATCAATTCCTTTGCGTTGGTTAAAGCCAAGAACAACCAATTGAGCTTTGTTTCTAACAGTGATTCCATTTCATCGTCCTTGAACTTAAAGAACCGTTTAGTGTTTATACATATTTGGTCTTCTGGCAAATCAACAAGCTTCCAAACTCTAAGCTTTTCGAATTGTTTAAGCTCTTCTTGCATTGCATTGACCAACTCTCTTCAGTCAATGCCTCTTTTTATGTTTTCAGTTTGATTTGAGAAATAAAACATCGAAATGTGAACCAATTTTGTAGTGGTGATACTTGTGTATAGAAACATCTAAGGCTTTGTTCAATTTGGCTTTTAGTTGGAACCCCAGTGTTAAAGTCACCAACGATATTTTCCACGGGATGGTATGACACAGTACGAGGTGTGACACTTGTAGAACAATCACATCTTGTTGGAGATTAGTAACATTTTCTTCAACATCAATGTCACCAGTATTAGGAGTATCTGATTGAATCAAGGATTCAATAACATATTCATGTGACTATCCATCATCATCAACCAAAGGAGTAGTTTCAGGTATAGGATCATTAGGAATAGGCTCATCTTGAGGTGTAGGGATTACAACCAGTTCAGGATCTTCAACATGACTATTAGACAACTATTGTTGATACAAAAAAGAAAGAAACCGAACTGAATTCGTAATTTTTTTTTTTGTATATTTTATATTAAGTAATTTATAAGAATTTATTAAACGTGTAACTCCAATATTTTTTATCAAATGTATAATAGTCTATTATTTTACATTTAACAAAATTATTTATACCTAAATTCATTATTTTTTGCTAAGTTTTTTTTCGGCCTAAAATTTTCAAGCTCAAATGACAAAAATTGAAAAAACCGAAACCAAAACGAAACCCGAAAATCGAAACCGAACGGTTTTAGAAACTCCAAAAACCAAAGTTTTGGTTTTCGATTTGGTTTTAGTCAAAAACTGCACTGAACCTCACCACGCAGACACACTACACACATCAAGAATCCCACGTGCATTGCAATATTCTAGCATCTTGTTGTTCTTGAATTTGGTTCCAGTGCCGCTTTGGATCTTTTGATCGGTAAGTGGTACAAATACTCCAAGTTCTTGAAAAGTACCATTAGGCAATCATAAGTCTTATATTTGGAGTCTAAATACATTACCCATGAAAATCTTGAATAGTCATAAGTAACCACGAGACAGTAAAGATCTCCAGTGACAGTATTGATATTCACAGGACAAAGAGATCCATGTGTAACTGTTCGAAGGGTAAGTTGATAGAGTTGGCCATTTTGTTTGGACGCGACTTCTTCTTTTTCTTTCCTTTCTTGCAGCTTAAGAAATCATCATTCAGATGAAATCCATTGACATTCACGCCATCAACCAATTGATTATGAACCAAGTAGTTCATCTTCCTCACATGAATATGACCCATTCTACAATGCCATAAAATTGACTATTTCTCCAATGGTTTAGAGATGAATCATTGAGCTGTTTGAGAAGACGTGGTCGTAGTGCCCATGTAGAGAACATAAAGATCGTTCTCTTGAGGAGCACGCATAAAAATCCACTATTCAGGTTTTATGAATCCTGGCTTCAAATTCATACACTCCTTGTCGGTGAAATTAGTTGAGAACTTCTTGACACAAATTTGTGAGACACTCAACAAATTGTTCTCCAACTCAGTGATGTAGTTAAGCTTGTCTAACATCACAACGCCATTTGTCAATGCACCTTCCCTAACTATGTGTCCTCCTTGGTTTCCAACAAAACCTATATGCACCCTTTGATAGATTTGACATTTGTAAGAATGTATAGGGTACCCATCATGTGCCTCGAGTCTACACTATCCATAATCCAATGTGAGTAGTAAGATCTTGGAAGCCCCTCCACATACAGTTATAGGTTAGTGAAACAATGAAACCAAAGCCTTCATGGTCTTGGGTTAATGTTTGAACTTCCTCAAATGACTTATCAAATTCTGTTTCAGTTGAAATGACATCTTCACTTGAAACGTCTCTTGAAAAATCATAATTTTATATCTCTTTGAAAACACAATTAGGTGGACTAGATTGTAAATCAGCTTTCTTGTGTTTAGAAACCAAGTTTTTTCCAATAAAGTTTTTCTTGATATAAAAGTTTCTATTTTTGACTCTTCAACTCTCACCAGTTACAAAAACACTTGTTTTAATATGTTCAACCTTCTGAACGTTTTCCACATTTCTTTTCAAGATTTGTGTAGGAACATGTTGATCAGTTCTTCATGTAAGCAATAGAAAACATAATAAATATTAAACCTATGAACCTGTTACAGCATGGAGAGTAGTAATCGCAGCAGAGAATGGATGTAGACGACACAATTGTCAGCTTGATTGAGTTCCCCTTTAGGATGTATAGTTAAGGATGGTGTTAGGATTCTTGAGAGAAACCCGGATTAGGAGAGAGGAGGCACACATAATTATCATGTGTCTGTGATTAGGTTATGATGTTAATATTAATCTCTCTATATATACACCCAAGGGGAAACCCTTTATTAGTTAGTAAGGGTAATATGGCCCATCAACAATTACCAAACTAATATATGATAAGGTATAATTAATATTTTGATCTAATATAATATAAATGATAATGATGGCCATATTAATAAATATATAATATATATTTATTCTTACATTCTCCCACTTGGCCGAGTAATCATGAGTATTAGATATGCCTGATCAAAAGTTAACACTCATTTTAGCTTTAAACTCAAACTATAGTAGAGAAATACAGTCATTGAATTGAACATCAGCTCAAGACCCCCATTAATCATACTGCAGTCCTTATTTAAAACCTAAGTAGTTATGATAAAAATTTTCAAATAAGCCCTTCTGAACGTTTGATTTGTATATTAATTCGTCTATATGTCATTATGCATGCAAGACATATTAAGAGACGTACAAAATCAAAACTGATGAGGAAATTTAATAGTTAATCATTCATAGTATGATATGCAGTTGCACATAATCATCAATAACCCGTCATTATGATAAGCGCTTTCATAATATTTATGGGTGATAATATTAGTTATCAGATCCTTAAGCATATCATGAATTTATTCGATACGAAAATTTAGATTCCTCAATTCGTTCATAAACGAATAATTAATTTCATATCGAAATTATAATGCAACATTTCTTGAACTGTTACTGTTTGAGAAAACATGGTTGCTGACTTTATCACAGTAAATCTTCAATATATAATTTATATGGAGTTAAATAAACTTATGAGTCCACTAATAAATATTCAACAACATTTATTGCTAATTGTGTTGTGATTAATCAACACATTATGTCATTATAACTTAGATTGTTGTTATCAGTTCATTATGACTCCTCCATGAGGTAGATTTATCTTCTAGCATAAGAATATATCCCGAAAATTGCATTTTCTTATATCTGAATATGACAAAGTTTAGAGTAATCTAACGGTTTGAATTCTCACTTCTTCTTTTAAATTATAGTCTTTCGTTTCCTTTAAAGATATCTTAGTACTCTTTTAAATGATTCACATTAATCTAGACATATCTAGTGTGTTGCAATTTTGAATAATACCTAAACAAGTATAGACTTGAACTTATATAAAGCTTCTACTTAATGATGCATAAGGAATTAATCTATGTGATCCTATTATCCTGTAAAGTAGAGCAGTATTGTATGTTACACGTGTAAAGAATATCTCTGAGATCTATAATATCAAAGTATGTTTGAACAATGCTTTGACATATGTAACATATACTTGTTAGAAGAATGTCATCTATATAAGGACAAGTTTGTTTTTACTTGCTCCCACTTATCTTGAGGTAGGTATATTAATCCACTTGGTTTTTGATGAAAATAATTGAATAAAGATTTCATCACATTTTGATGTTTGCATTAACCCATATATGGATTTTATCAACTTATAGACTAAATGTTCTTTGACCTTCAGTTTAAAACTTTTAGGTTGTTTTATGAACATATAAATATGTAAGCCGGTTGTTAGGGAAAGTTGTTTTAATGTTCATTTAATGTAGCTCTTAACTATTATAAGCTACTAGAACAATATTGATCCTTAAAAAAATCTTTTGTAATATAGGTAAGAAGATTCTTTGATATTTGGTTTATCCTTGAATACCTTTTACAGTCAATCGTGCTTCTTACTGACTTAACGTTTCGTATTGGAATTTAGTTTTGCTATGAACACTCTTAGCTGATTCAACCGAATGTTAACCTGACTTATGGAGTCAATTATGATTGATGCTAATGGTTTAATTATAAGGGGTAGGATCATTAAACTTTCCAACATCCATTTCAACTTTATTTATGGAGGTTACATAATCATCAGTTTTAGTAGGTTTTAAAACCAAGATGGCCTTCTGAGTTGATTATTGGCAATTTTAAAAGTCATTCATTAATGATAATGATGGCCATATTAATAAATATATAATATATATTTACACCCAAGGGGAAACCCTTTATTAGTTAGAAAAGGGTAATATGGCCCATCAGCAATTACCAAACTAATATATGATAAGGTATAATTAATATTTTTATCTAATATAATATAAATGATAATGATGGCAAAATTAATAAATATATAATATATATTTATTCTTACAGAACAAACCTTGGTGGAGCAGGTTTTGACAATGTTTATTGGCCTAACACTAGGTTTACCAATGACATTCATCTGACTGTGGCCATGATCATGCTTAAGATGGTTATGGCATGCATAGAACACATGTCCTACCTCATTACAATTAAATCACATTCTCTAGTCAATAAACTTACCATCCAGAGGTTATTGAGCAAGATAACGCTAAATCTTCATTTTGAAAAACATTTGATTTGACTGATATTTAAATTTTGACTCTTTCTCACCCTCAGATGTTTTACCACTAACATACACAACCTTTTTCAACACATTTGAATTTTTTTTCTTGAAACATTATGTTTGTTAAAATCATGATTTTGGTTTTTGTGATAAAAGTTTATTCTGGCAAAATGGCGGTTTTCACCAGTCTCAACCTTTTCGATCTTACTAACCTTGCTTTTAACCAAGTTAGTTTTCTAAATTTTTGAATGACAACACCTTTTCAACCGCATTCACATACACATCACTGTCACATTAAGAACTATCCGCATATTTTGCAAAATCAACATCAGCAAACTCATGTAGACACAAATTAGGGTCATTAACCATTGGAGTTTTGATGTCCACATTAAACGCCTTTTCCATCCCATCGGGTTTCTTAGGAGCATAAGAACTCCACAATGGTGGTGAAACACGATGATACCCTAAACCATGTTCATTATACCCGAACACATTTTCCGTAGTTTCTTTATCCGAACCAGTTGGTTTGGGGAGAATCCAATCAGGTACATATGAGGCTGGCATATAACTTTAAGTTTCAAGTCAACCCTCTCAGTTTCGATATTAATTGATTGTAACTCTTGTTTGAGAGTGGCATTCTCGTCTATATGTCTATTTATGGTTATTTGCTTATCCTCTTTTGTGTGTTTTAACATACAGATAGTCTTTTCATCTTACTCAATTTAAGTCCATAAATTCTTTTCAAATTTTTGAAGCTTGTCATAAGCTTCCTTAACATGTTTAAGATCATTTAGCAGTGAATCATAGTGTGATTTTATGATTTATACTCAAAATTTTTCTCTTCTCACTCCTCACAGGGTAAATCACATTTTTCACACACAACCACATTAGTTTCAGAAAATACCTGACTTTCATTACAAAGTCAATGCATGCCGACTAGGTACTTCTGCTTTTAACGCTTTCACCCCATCTTTAACCTTCACACATTCTTCAGTAGCTTGAGTTTCTTCAACTTCAGACTCATCATCCTCACCAATGTCTATTTTTCCATGTGGCATCTCTTCCCCATTAAACCATCTTGCAAAAGTTTCAATTATATCAAGTGGAAAAATAGATTTAATGAAGTTTGGAGGAATAGGATGAATTGTGTCATATGTGAATGGCACAAATTCCTCTTCAGAATCTTCATCAATAAAATTTTCAATAGATCCAAATGCACGGATGAAATTAGGTGTCTCATAAACTTCAAATTCAGCTACCACAGCTTCAACAACAATATCTTTCTCAAAAACCTCAGCATCTCTACACTTAGAGACCTCAGCAACATCCTCTTGCACCCCAGCAACCAATTTAATAACAGTTTCCTTAGCAACAACAATTTCACCTTCATCAGTTACCAATTCAACTGTATTAGCTTGATACAAGTGATTGTTCCAGTTGAACCCCTCATCTCCTTGTGAAACATAACAAGCTTTAGTTTGTGATGTTGAGGCTTCACTTGGTTTTTGTTGTTGGAAATGAAAGGTTCGGCTTGATTTAGTGAGCATCGATTATAGATAGCTTGCTTGTTGTAGTGTCTTCCCAAAGGGTTAGAACCATTATCAGCAACTTCTTTGTTGGTACACTCCCATTTAAAATGACCCTTTTCTTTGACCCTAAAGAAACGAACTTTGGTTTAACAAAACCCAACTTTGAAGGTGTCCCATCCCAACAATTTCTCTTGGTGATTTCCTTGAATCGTTAAGCTCTTCTCACAACACTCACCATGCACCAACGGATATCCAACTTCTCCATTTCTTCCGGGTAAATCTGTTCATAATCTTCCTTTATCATGTTATAATTACCAATCATACAAGCGATTAGGCATTCATATGATTCCAAAACATATCCAAGAAATGCCATGTATTCTGTCATACCCAAACCTAAGACAGAAATGCAGGGGGTGAGTTGATTGCTCACGGCTCTCAAGGTACTATCATTCAATAATTAATAAAGGCATTGTCTATTTATTTAACTTAAATATTGAAACAAATCCAAATTGAACAAAGTACATAATTTATAAATAAGGCAACAAGATCATTCAACATTTCAAATTTAACTAAGTCTTGATTTAGTCTTGATAATATCTCTTCTAACATAAACAATCCAAAATCCTTAAACAATTCATGATATCAATTCAAACTATGGCGTATAAAATACAAATTATTATATCAACACAAGGTTGTATGAGTAAAACACCAGTTAATTTGAGATACAATATAATATATAAAAGAAAACGCAAAACTATTCCTGTGAGATAAACAATTTAGCCAATGAACAAATAATGAGTGTCGGTAAAACTGTTGCCTTGTGAAGTGGGCATTGGCTACTATAACGGTCGTATGATCATACTATTAGAGTGATTATGATGGACCTCTCCAAATGCGATTAAAATAAAGCAATTAACATCCAGCAAGTTAGGCATTTAACTGATATACGCAGAGGATTAAACAATTTGCAAGTGTGAATACTATATAATAGATAAATAAATTATGATAAGCACTTGTCCCAAAACAGTTAAAAATAAGTATAAAGGAGAGTGAAATACTCACTTTATCAAATAAGCAAGCGGGAGTGAGTTGATAAGAAAAATGGGTAGATCACGTTCTTCGGGAATTACCGACGAGAAATCCTAATAAAGAATAATTGTGGAAATAAATACAAATTGAATAGAGGATCTATAACTCGATAGAAATTTAGGAATTTGATGATGGGTATATTCTGGCGAAAATTAATTATTACATAAATTTATTATCAACTTTATTATTTTACTATATTTATCAAGTGTTTAACATTTAGTATATTTATAATTATATACACTCATAATTATAAAAGAAATACTTATATAAATATATATATTTATAATTGTTGATAAAATATATAAAGAGACTGTTAAAAATATATTTAGTGTATTTATATATATTTTTATTTGTTTAAAAATCTTTATTGTTTCGACCTTTTGTCAATTTATAAAATACTTATATACATATATATATATATATATATATATACACTCTCATATACATATACATACATATATATATATATACTCTCATATACATATACTATGTATATATATATATATATATATATACTTTTAGTCGAGAATCGAAAAAACAACACGTTAAAATTGTCGGTTTAAAGAAAATAAAGTTTATTTATCATTTTATATCAATAATATTAATTAATTAATAAACAATAAACAAAAAAAAAATGCTAAAAGACGGGCTAGGGGACTCGAACCCGTGCCCTAGCCATCTGTGAATCTTTAAACAAGGGTGCACCACCCATCTGGGTTGGTGGATAACTCGTGTATAAAACAGAAAACAAAAAAAATAAATATAACCAGTTCAAAAACCCCCAAATCGCATAAACCCTAATTACTGCAATTGATTCATCCAGTTAACTTTCGTTCAATTAAGCATAGGTTTTATGTTTAGAGATCAAATACGAACTAGAAACAATGATTAATTACCTTTTACGATGTTATATGGAGGGTTAATTGTGAGAACAGTGGCTGGCAAGAACAAGATCACGAACACGAACTAAACATCAACGTTAATTTGATTGATTATAGGGGTTATGACGGTGATGATTCAAGGATCATGTGTGAAGGTTTAATTGAATTATAAGGATTTTTATATGGTATATCATTAAAAGAGTTATTTCAGTTGTTCATATAAGCAATTCGTATCATATTTAATTGATTTTATTTAATTACGAGTGTCGGCGAGCCGATTATGGCAAGAATAACAAAGTTTTTGATTCAATTTCCATGTTTATGTCATAGATTGTGGTCCAAGCTAAAGATTTGGGTATCGGGTACGCAATAGGGTCACGGGTATGGTTAGGGTTGTTGGGTTAACGGATTTGGATATCATAATAATTAAAAATTGCATGTTAGTCCCTGAAGTATTGAGATGGGAACAATAAGAGGTTAAAGTATAATTTTAGGGTTAAAATTGTATATATTTGAAAGTTGTTTATATATATTAAACAAATATAAATAAATAGTAATAACTCGATAATTGCGGTATTTTATTGATAGAATAACCCGAACATTGAAATTGGTCGCGTAATGGTTACGAAGTAATAATGAGAAAACCCGAATTGTTACATATTCTTTCACATTAACATATGCCAACCCGTTATTGTTCTTGATGTTCACAGCTATATTGCTTTGGAGTTTATCGTGGTTTTGGTTATAGGTATGGTTAGCTTGTTGAACTTGTTGATCGGTAGACATGGTACTTGAATAGCTACAACTGAATTGAGGAGTTGGTGAGAAACTTTGTTGACTGCCCACAAATGCAACATCAACATTATCAGCATTAAAGACAATTTGAATCTTTTGACATTGAGTAAACACAGATTGTGAACACTCGTTATATAGACCAACATCTTGAGTTATAGATGCAGTATTTATCTCTTGCTTCTTTCTCAATTCCATATCTTATGACTCAAGTTTTTCAATGAATCTTATCAAGTTTAATCTTTCATAGGCAACGGGTTTGATTATTGAATCATAATGAAAGTCCCTCAATCCTTACGTAATTCATCGCCAATTTGTCAATGTATTCATATTCATGCTTTTCAATCCTAGCCTCTTCATTTCATTCACCAGGAGACATTATCTTTCAGTTAATTGAGCAAACGTCTCTATTCATCATGGTGAAAATATCAAATTCCTTTTTCAGCAATGCCATCTTACTTTTCCTCATATCCGGATTTCCACAATCCTTGTTAAGTAACGCATTCCAGATAGAGAAACAAGACCAATTGTGTTGCAAGGGATGAAAGATCCCAGCCTTCATTGCTTGCAAGGTTGAGTCGTGTTTGTTTGAGGAACTTAGTCATATTGTCTTTGATTTGAATTGGTAGCTCCACAAACTTGAGCTTTACATTGATCTCTACATATTTTAATAGAATACAAGATATTCATCAACTATGTTAGTACATGAATGTGACAAGTGTTGGGAGTTGAACCGACAAGTCACTTAGTCTTTGTACAAGATAAAAGATGAGCATTAAATACTGAGCACGAATGAGCAAGTTAACGAATGGAAGGAAACAAGTTTAACGAATGAGGATGTAGAGGAACGAATGAGGTGTGATTGGAATACCTGCATGAGTAACATATGTGAGATCAAATCTTAACGAATGTGTAATGTCAAGCTTCACGAATGAATCGAATGAAAATTAACGAATGAGAGCAAATGTGTAACATCCCGAAATTTCTAAGGTAATATTAGTTATATTACTTATTAATAGATGGAAAGTTTACTCGGGTTATCAGGAAATAAATAATATAATAGGAGTTGGTATGGGTCGGGCTAGTGTTGGGTAATGGATGTGGGTTGTGGACTTGGGTTAATTGAGATGGGTTAAATGAGAATGGGATTTTAGGGATATAAATACCCCCAAAATCCCAAAATATCTCATTTCTCACCAACTCCCCAACACACACTCCATACACACTCAAAACACACCCATTCTAACCGATCAAGATTCGAAGCCGAGACCCGAGATTTGTTGATAGATCTGAGTTGGTAAGGTAAGAACTAATCCCGCAAAGCTAATATTACTGAAAATGGTTAGGATTTGACGGGTTAACCGGACCCGAAACCTTACTGCCCAAATCAGACCCCTAAAACGTCGATTTTAGGCCGATTTGATGGTTGGGGTTTGTAGGCGCTGATCATACGATTCCGTGGGTACCAAAATCGAGTTATTTGGCTAAGAAACGAAGGAGTTATGGGCAAACAGATCTGCAGCGCGATAACTTCGCCTGCAAGATTAAGTTCGCCTGATGAACTTCGCCTTCAAGCGTAACTTCGCCTTCAAGCGTAAGTTCGCCTAAGGATAACTTCGCCTGAAGCCAAGTTCGCCTAAGGTTTAACTTCGCCTACGGTCAAGTTCGCCTAAGGATAACTTCGCCTGAAGCCAAGTTCGCCTAAGGTTTAACTTCGCCTGAAGCCAAGTTCGCCTAAGGTTTAACTTCGCCTGAAGCCAAGTTCGCCTAAGGTTTAACTTCGCCTGAAGCCAAGTTCGCCTAAGGTTTAACTTCGCCTGAAGCCAAGTTCGCCCGAGGGTTAACTTCGCCTGAAGCCAAGTTCGCCTAAGGTTTAACTTCGCCTGAAGTGAAGTTCGTTTAGAAAATAAATTAAAAACCTAATGGGAAATGTGTTAAGACAGTTAATGGAAATAAAATTTTTCCAAGCTGACCTGGCAGCTCGACCCCAGCCAGGGGCTCTGCCCCTTGGACCCCGCTAGGGGCTGCCGCCCCTAGAACCCCGCTACCAGGGGCGCTGCCCCCGGACCCCCGTTCATTGTGGGTCATATAAAGATAGAAACGCAACATAAGTAGTAGTAGCTAATTGATACGTGTAAATATTATACAGTTAGCCGTGCACAGCTCAAGAGGGGAATAACTATTAACGGAGAGCGTAACAGTATTCGGGTGAGTTTCTAGCCCCATTTATGTGTTATGTTTTCGGGGCTGTGTGCATACTCGATATGTTTGTTAATACGCTTATCCTAAGAGATAAGTGTATGCCTTATGTGAATGATATGATATATAGGAATGATTGCTTGATGGTACGTGAACGATCTTCGGATATTGCACGTACTGTCAGGTTGTAACACTATGTGTAAGGTAAGTATGATATGTATGTTTATGTGTATGAACATGATAGAGATAATAGAAGAAAGAAATGATAATGTATGGTTACGAAAAGGGTACCGAGCCCTACTAATACTCGAGGTATGATGTATGGTTGTATGGTGACGAAAAGGGAATCGAACCCTTCTAATATTCGAAAACAAGGGACCAGACCCTTATAATATCTGTGATGTTAGGGACCAGACCCTTATAATATCTGTGATGTTAGGGACCAGACCCTTATAATATCTGTGATGTTAGGGACCAGACCCTTATAATATCTGTGATGTTAGGGACCAGACCCTTATAATATCTGTGACGTTAGGGACCAGACCCTTATAATATCTGTGATGTTAGGGACCAGACCCTTATAATATCTGTGATGTTAGGGACCAGACCCTTATAATATCTGTGATGTTAGGGACCAGACCCTTATAATATCTGTGATGTTAGGGACCAGACCCTTATAATATCTGTGAGGTTATAGGGCGAAAGGCTCTTTAAAACGTATGAATATATGAATGTATAGAAGTATGAAAGAATAAAAGTATGAATATATGAATGTATAGAAGTATGAAAGAATAAAAGTATGAATACATGAATGTATAGAAGTATGAAAGAATAAAAGCATGAATACATGAATGTATAGAAGTATGAATGAATAAAAGTATGAATATATGAATGTATAAAAGTATGAAGGTAAGAAAGTATGAAGTGCAAGAATGTATTGTATGATTATGTGATTAACTAGAACTCACTCAGCGTAGCTGACTTTTAGTATGCACGCAGGTGAGTAGGATGAGACAGCTGGCTTGAGTGGAGGACACATGGCAGAAGACTAAAGCCTGGCATCTGAAGATCTGATATGTTTTATAAGTTATGTTTTGATTTTGAAAGACAAGTGGAACGTTTTAAGACAAGATTATGAATTGATATGTAATGTTTTATGAAAGTTTTATATTCCGCGTAAAGTTTTAATTAACTCTGATATTTAGAACTGTGTTTATGAGTAAATCCAACACGAAAGTAGGGTTACCGGTGACGGGGCCTTACAAAATGTGAGTTCAAATAGAGCGAATGAGTGTTGGACTACAGCGAATGTGCCTGTGTCTATATATATGCTCAGTTAGTTTTATTTTCTAACACTTTACTCTTAAGAGATATATATTGTAACGATACTCGGCCGAAATTTCTAATGAGCTTCAACGTTGAAATATTTACATCTTGTTTACGTGCTCGGTCGTTTTTGTTTATCTATTAGTACTGAAACTCCCTGAAAAAAACACCATGTATTTTCGGTTATGTAGATAAATATCAAGTTCATTGATCCTCATTAGGAAAAACAAGTGGTATAAAATCTTTCGGTGCTCGATTCTATGTGTAATTGTTGAATTTCGTGTGAAACAGGTCGTTCTAACATGTTCGATTTTGATTCCGTTTGTTCGTGTTCATCGGTTTGATTTTACTTGATTAGGACTATAATCGGTTGTTGTTTGACGTTTAGATTTTTTAGGATTCATCTATGAGTGTATTCATGTCCAAATCTGATCCGTTTTTACGGCGAGCCTAACCATATTTTCCGATGAAATTCGTTTCTAGACGAATAACAAAAGTTCCGATCATGTTATATTTATGTGTATGATACGTACTCCTTGAAGGTTCATGGCAGATTAGTATTCATGATAACGGATTTCCAGCCAGCTAACTAAATTCTCCGGCGTGTAACTAAAATTTCTGGCAAAATAATCACCGTTTCCGGCCAACTCGTTTTTCCATCTGCTAACCAACTTTCCAGGCCACAAATGAATTTTCGGCGTCTAATTCAATTTGCTTTCTCATTCGCCGACTACTCTTTTCATTTATTCGTTGTGCTGAAAATTAAATCGTTCATACGCTAAAGATTCTTGCTTCTGTCATTTGCTTACCTCTTATTTGTTTTTCATTCGCTTGGTACTAAATTGCTCATTCTTAGAAAATTTATTCATATTGGGTTGTGTGTGCATGAGCTGCTAGTTGTCCCTAAACATATTATGACTAGTCCTTGCAAATTGTGATATTTTTTAGGCGTGATGACTGATTTAATTGTGAATAATATTTGTTGTTGCATTCCCATATTATTAGCACAAGGGGATTATTGGCATTTAAAAAAACTTAAACAAACATAGATTGAAGTTCGGGTTAGATTCGCGGTATGATCTCTAGGGTAATTTGGGACAAAGTTTGGTTTAGATTTTGGGATTGAACGCGAGGGGTATTTATGGGAGTTTACGCTCAAGGAAATTTTGGTAATTCAAGGAGAAAATGAGTTTTTAGTAAAGTTCTAATTCGTTTTAGATTCTAGTTTTGACATCAAGAGGCAAGATTTTGGGCATTTGTTTCGGAATTTGGTTAAAAGTTTTGTTATTTGACTTTTATTAGTCCAACGGGCCAAAACGAAAGAACTTTGTATCAAGCTTTTCGAAGAAATATTGACCATGTTTTTTCGTCAACGCCTGTGAAATTGTTCAAAGGAAATATTTGGAGAAATTTTGTAATCGATTCATCTCATACGTTCGTTTATTTGAATAATAGCAACTGATGGCAGTTTGGTAAATGAGGGTTGATGGCAGAACAGTAAATACTTGCAGTGGCAGTTTTGTAATTGCTCAACCATGGCAGTTTGGTAAATACTGCAAAAACTCAAGCTGAAAGTTTTAACGAGCTTAACGAAAGTTTTTTATCAAACTTTTCAACGGCTTAATGTTTTATTCGGCCAAAGACATCATTTCATGTTTTGATCAATAATATATTTTGAACCTCGTTTCGGTGCTCAGCTTGATTATTAATTAAATTTCAAAGATTGAGCCTTATATTATTCAGCTATTACAAAATCGATTATGCCAATCAATTCTTTTTATAATGAGATCTAAGTTCCAAAGCTTACAAATATTGCTAATCTCATGGAATGGAAACTTCGTTTGAAGAATATATCGGTTTGTTTGATAAAGATTTGTTGATACCGATAAAAGTAAGGGATTATTGTCCTCCGCTGAGGGATGAAGAATTCCGTCCATTTGGTTGTGGTCCGTATAAACCAATTTTTAATGGAACTCTTTTGAAAAATCTAAGTATGATCGTGATCAGAAGGCATTTACTATACTTAAATCAGAAATATCATTTAATGCATTATATGATTCGAAGAATTCAGAGAAGAATTCAGAACATGCCTAAAGTCATATGAGGTATGAATTTCTCTTGATAAAAAATATGCCAACGTTTATAAACATCCTAAACCCGCGTTTGATACATTCAAGCACTTGCTTGATGAAAGTCTAATGGTGATGATTGATAGATTTTTGGATTTGTTGAAGGTATTGGATGAAAACAAAGCTCATGTATCAGATGAAGAGATTAAAGATAGATTGTTTGACATTATTCATGTTCAGGATTAAGGACTTGTTCTTGGAAAGATTGTATCAATATCATCATTTGAATCTTCTCATACATCAGTGGTGTCTGATGAGTCTTATAATTGGGCGCCATCATCACCTATGGAGCTTATCACGTCTACACAGGTTATTCTTCTTGATAATCTTTATGAATCTTATGATTGTGCGCCATCATCACCTAAGGTATCTTCTAAACCATCTGATTTGTTTATGTGTGAAACTTGTTCTCAGAATCCATCACAAATTAAGTGTACTCATTGTGGTGAATATAAGTCTAAACTTGAATCAATTTGTCACCATAATGAGCAATTAGTATTGGCTTTAACTATCATTCATGATAACTATCGACGAGTGGATGAAATTGATTAAAAATCTAAAGATAAGATTGATGCCTTCTCTGATAGTAGATGTGAAAGCTGAGGTAGAAAATGAAAAACAGTTTCAAAAGATTTTGAGACTCATAACCAAAATACTGAGCTTGAAAATGAGGTGCTGAAGTTAAAGAATAAATTGGGTAAATTTAGATGTTCAACTTTTTTACTCAATGAAATTATTGAAGTTAACAAAAATCACCAAAAGGGTGGTAAAACTGGTTTAGGGTTTGTGGAAATCCCTCATCCTTTTCATAATGATCACACCCTATGACCAGACACGGTAGATATAAAAGAAGTGGACATTAACTATCCTCTAGTAGTAGGTCCTCCCATGACTGTTAGTAAGGTTAAAATAATCAATGAGGAGAAAGTTTCCCCAGTTGATCCAAAGGGGATTTGTTAAGAAAGAAACAAATTGTTTAACTCCAAAATCACATATTCAAAGCAATCTGGTTTTCTATCAGAGTGATAGTGATGTTTTTTTTATATCGAATATATGGTTGAACCCGTGGTGATTCACAAGAATGAAAATATACCTCTTGAAAATCATATTCTTTGTGAACCACAAACTGCTAAGAAATCAAAAACTGGTAAACCAAAATTGGTTGTTACACCAAGGACATGTGAGAAAAATGTTGTTTTTGAAAAGATATCAAAATCATTTCAAAACTAGTGTTAAGGATAAAAACGAGAAAGTTTCTAAATTTAAAGGTGTTGACAAGATCTTTGTTGATGAGTTCTTTCTGATAGCTCTTGTTAAACCTGCGTGTGTTGAAAAGGTTTATGATTGTGATCACTCAATTTTTGTTAATTGTAATACATCAGTGATGCCTATTCTAAGCTTGTAACAAAATCATCTTCGACGCGGGTTGAATTGTGAAAATGTTTTTACCGCAATGTTAAAGGATATTTGACTGTTGATTGTCCTTACATGAGAAGACTCAGATTGCCAGATGTTTTTAACAAGGTTTCATTAACTTTTGAGCAATTTGAGGAAAAAACTAAGCAACAAAGAATTTATATTAATTCATTATTAAAATCTCCTTAAAAGTCTCTCAGTTCTTACGATATTAAATTTTTGAGACAACAAGCTGATAAACCGTTACTAGCTTGGAAACCAAAGATTCCATCAGCTATTACTGATCATGTTGAGGATATTGGTTGACCAAAGACTATGGTCTAGGTTCCAGTTTCTCATTAAATTATCTAGTTTTGATGCAGTGATATCCAAGTATATTTATCACTAACATATGGATTGTTGCTAAATCAAATTTGTTGATAGTGGATTATCTATGCATATTGGTTTATTTTGATTTGATTGATACTTGAAAAGTGATGTGTTGTAAAACACACTTATTTTCCGCACCTTCTAACGTCATTTTAACTGCTTAACTATCTAATTAAAAACTGTCTGATCAATTGAAAGCGTTAACTGATCAGTTTGTTAGTTTGGATATTGAATTAAAAAAAATTAAAAGAAGAACATCACTATTCTAAAACTAAAGAAAATAGCTACTCGGTAAAAACAAAAGCTAGTGAAACAGATATCAGAAGCCTTAAAGCCACCCTAGCTGAAAAAATACAAGTAATTGATCTTAGCTATGAAGTGTTAGAAGAAAAGACCAAACTAATTGCTGAAAAGGACAAACAGATAGCTGATTACCAGGTAAAAGTAGTGGAACTGAACAGGAAAATTGAACAATTTAGAAATTCTTCTGCAATGCTGGACAATATTCTAAGTGTTCAACGTTCCCCTGTTAACAAAGTGGGAATTGGATACACAGAAGTTCCACCACCTTATAATAATAACTATACTTATAATCCTAGTAATTAGCAATCCGTGAACGTTGGAATTAGTCAGACAGTTCCAATCAGAGTCCCTATTAAAAATACCAAAGTTAATAAGAGTGAAGCAAGTCAGACAAGTTCTAATGTCACAAGAAATGTCTCATCGAATTCGGACAAATCGTCTGAATCTGGTAAAATGAAAAATGAGGCCGTGTTACTGAAATGTGGAGAGGATTACGTGTTTGATGAAAAGAAATCTTTCCTAAACCCGTTTGTTCCACCATAAGTGAGGCAAACTGATAGTAACACAACCTCATTATCTACAGCAACCTTTGATACGAATGTTCAAAAGTAGACGAATAGTTCGAACAGAAGTTGTTTTAGATGCAACAGAATAGGACAATTCGTCAATGACTGTCCTCTGAAACGGAGAAAATCTAGAAATATGAGGCCAACTGAAACTGAGAATAAAACGAATACTAAAAATGATGCTGGTAAGAATGCTAACACTTCAAACTTCAATCGTTGGACTAATCCAAGATTACAAAGAAACCTATCTCGTTTTTTTTCCCAGAAACCACTGAACCAACAATTATGATTCCATAAATTCAAGAAGGTTTGGATGGCCTCATATCCAGTCGTCTAGAAATTTTCCTTTTAGATCAAATGGGAACTTTCCTCAACAGAACATTGGGCATCCTAGGTACTGGATGCCGGATAACAGGTTTGATCGACCCAAGACCAGAAGGTCTTGGGTCCCCCCATTTTTAGTTCATTACTTTAATTGTGCAGGAACAGTTGAGCAGGGCTACAAACAATATGTGGGTTGTTGACAGTGGCTGTTCCCGGCACATGACTGGTAACAAGAAATTGTTACTTGATTGGAAGACCGTTCAAGGAGGAAGGGTTAGTTTTGCAGGAGAAACTGGAGGAAGAATTACTGGTATTGGTACTGTTACTAATGGAAGAATCAAGTTGGAGAAAGTAAATTTTGTGGAAGAGCTAAAGCACAATATTTTGAGTGTCTCTCAGATTTGTGACAAAGAATATACCGTGCATTTTACAAAAGATGAGGCCCTCGTGCTTTATCCTGGTTTCAAGATTCCTAAAACCTGGATTGTAATGAAGGCTCCAAGAGAAAAGAACACATATGTAATGGACATGCGGTCAACCAAGATGGCGACGGAAGAGTCTTGTCTTCTGTCAAAAGCTACAGAGTCTGAGTCAGAGCTGTGGCATCGAAGAATGGGTCATATTCACCTTCGTAAGATGAACTACATTGTCAAGAATGGGCTGGTACTTGGGGTTCCTCAAAAGAACTTCAACTTTGAAGACCAATGTTTATCACGCAAGAAAGAAAAGCACACAAGAAACCACATCACTCCAAAAAAGTTAACTCTATTGTCAGCACTTTGAATTTGCTCCACATGGATCTTTTTGATCCCGTAAATGTCAAGAGTCTAGGAGGAACGTCGTATTGTTAGTAGTAACTGACGACTACTCGTGGTACTCATGAGTTTATTTTCTGAAGGGAAAAGATGAAACAGTTCAGTTGGTAATTAACTTGATTACCAAAGTAGAAAACATTGTTGGGAGAAAAGTAAAGTTCATCAGAAGTGAAAATGGAACGGAATTCAAGAACCACCAAATGGAGATGTTTTGTTTGAAGAACGGGATAAAACAACAGTATAGCGCACCATATACTCCGCAACAAAATGGAGTAGCTGAAAGGAAGAACAGAACTCTAATCGAAGGTGCCAGGACTATGCTGGAAGACGCTAAACTTCCCGTGGTGTTCTGGGCTGAGGCTGTTGCTACGGCCTGTTATATCCTTAATCGTGTTTTAACTGTTAAAAGATTAAATAAAACCTGTTATGAACTTATACATGGTAGAAAGCCAAATCTGAAAGGTCTTGAACCTTTCGGGTCCCCGTGTTCGATATTAAAGACTAATTCTAAATTCGGTGAGAAAGCTGAAGAAGGTATTTTAGTTGTCTTTGTGGTTGGGAGACCCAACAGAAGAGTCTTTAATTTATCAAACATCAACGTTGAAGTGGTCTGTAACACTGACATTACTTGTTACAAATCACCAAGGCCTAGCATGGGACCAGCAGAGGCTTTCGACTATGATAAGCTATTCAAATCTTTTAATGTGCCTTACTTGGATTTTGCAGACTTAGATGAGAAGATGGCCACTAGATGCTATTAGACGAGGAGGAGGCCATTGTGCAACGTCCCCAATATAATGAAAATCAACCTATCACGTCAAGTGCAGTTGAAACTCCATCTGTCTCGACTGAAGATGATTTCTTCAATGCATTTCACACTCAACATCACTCAGATGAACTCTCTTCAAATCTTGAAAATGATCTAGAAGTTGGTCCGGTACAAACTACCAAAATTCACAAGAATCATCCTTTAGAAAATGTGATTGGTAATCCTTCTGATGGTGTGCGTACTAGAAGAAGTTTGGACGAAAACACATGTGTGTATGCAAGCATTAAAGACACGGGTATTATAAATGAATGCTTGTATGCCTGTTTCATCAGTCAGATTGAACCAAACAATTATCAAATGGCTCTGAAAGATAGCTCGTGGGTTGAAGCCTTGCAGGAAAAACTGGTACAGTTTGAAAAAATGGAAGTATGACAGTTAGTTAAAAAACCTGAAGATGTGAATGCTATCGGTACTAAGTGGGTATTCAAGTGTAAAGAGATGAGAAGGGAGTAATTATTCGCAACAAGGAAAGATTGGTAGTCAAAGGTTTTAATCAACAGGAAGGAATTGATTACAATGAAGTGTTTGCTCATGCGGCAAAATTGGAGGCAATTCGACTGTTCTTGGCATTTGCTGCACACAAAGAGATGAAAGTGTTCCAGCTGGATGTTAAAAGTGTGTTTCTTAATGGAAAAGTCGATGAGGTGGTATATGTAGAACAACCTCCGGGTTTCCCTGACCCAGATTTTCCTGATCATGTGTACAAACTCAGCAAAGCGTTATATGGCCTACATCAGGCACCTCGAGCCTGGTATGCAACTCTGTCAGATTACTTGCTAGAGAATGGGTTTGAGAGAGGGAAGATCGACAGTACTTTGTTTGTAAAAACAAAAGGGGGTGATTTTCTTCTCGTCCAGGTCTATGTGGACGACATTATCTCTGCTGCCTCATGAATTTCTATGTGTCAGGAGTTTGAAGCAGTCATGACGAAGAGGTTTGAGATGAGAGCCATGAGCGAATTAACATTCTTTTTGGGATTACAGGTTGATCAGAAAAAGGATGGCATGTTCATTCATCAAACTAAGTATGTTCACGATGTGCTTAAGCGCTTTAAGATGGACGATAGTACCTCGTTTGACACTCCAGTCTGCGTTAACCACAAACTGGGTGCTGATTCCGACAGTGATGAAGATGTGGATCCCACTCAGTATCAGGCAATTATAGGTTCTTTGATGTATCTAACTGCTTCTAGACCTGACATTATGTTTGCAGTTTGTCTTTGTGCTCGTTTTCAGGCCAACCCGAAGGAATCACACATGAAGGGAGTGAAGAGGATCTTGCGGTACCTTGAAGGAAAGCCTAAGTTGGGTCTCTGGGACTCTAAAGGAGGTGAACTGGATCTGGTAGCATACACCGACTCTGACTATGGAGGATGCAATCAGAATAGGAAGTCAACCACCTGTGGATGTCAGTTTCTTGGAGGAAGATTGGTGTCGTGGCAATGCAAGAAGCAGGCCTTTGTAGCCATATCCACCTGCAAAGCAGAATACATGGCAGCATCGAACTGCTGCTCCCAGGTTTTATTTAATGGATACAACAACAAATGCGCGATTATGGTCTGAATTTCACTCAAACTCCTATTAGCATTGATAACACTGCTGCAATCTCAGTAACTAACAATCCCGTTAAACATAGTAAAACTAAACATATTGACATTCGTCATCATTTTATACGGGATTGTGCTGAGAAGAAATTAATTGTGCTTGAAAAGGTTGATTCACTGGATAATTTTGCCGATCTTTTTACAAAAGCGTTCGACCGGTCCTGTTTTCAAAACCTTGTTGAGCTTATTGGGATGATCAATCCCGAGTAACCTTGTTTTCCTTGTTTTTTTATTAATTAAAAAAAACAATCACTATCGCTGAAAACTATGTCGGTAGCTTAAGTTTGAAGGACATATTCTTGGATATGGTTGGTCCTTATGTCTACGTATAGACTATAAGGATAGCCATTAACCTAATAATAGAAAGCGACTGGGGTGGTTCTGATGGATTTTATTCCCTCGCTGAAAATTAGTCGATCATACTTAGTCGGAAGGACACATATTTATATGCGGTGGGTCTTGCTGATCCACTGGATCTTTAGGATAGCCGTTTACCTAAAGATTTTGACATGATCGGGGCGACTGAATTAAATTTTTTTTTTGGGAAATGATATATCTTTTCAGTCTATAACTTCGAAAGAAGTTTAAATATTGGTGTTATATATGAAAATTGATCCAACCTTGGAAAGTGATAGATAAACTGATTTTGTGTGCCTAACTGGTGAAGTAATTAGGCCTAAAACACTCTAGAACAGTCATTGTATGGTATGGTAGCTTTCTATGGTGCGTAAAAGTAGATGTGACACAAACTAAAACGACTCGATTTACTGTGGAGAGTCATTTTGATTTGTGAATGTATCCACACATATCTCTCCGAATGATAGGCAGAAAAGTGATTACCCAGTCATACACGAGCCCGTGAGTGTCTTGATCCCTCGCGAAGATAGTGTTAGTTTTCTGCAGTGATCCAGATTCGAGACTTGCAGGCGTTCGTTATATATATATAAAAAAATTGTTTATCGTTGAGTCTTACAAAGATTATTGGCTCTCAAATATATCAAGGAAGAGGCATCAACTGAGAATAGTGAAAGCATATTCAAAGTAACAGATAGGTCAGAGAGTTGACACTTAGAGGTTGTTTGATCAGACACTACGGGTCGAAGTCAAATCGGGGTGATCTGGGGAAAGCCAAATACCCCTTGAGAATAGATAGGAGGCATCATTATTTCTCAAGTGATGTCCATCTAAATTTTGTGCTTAATTGAACTTAATCAGTATCACAGAAGCAATGAAAACCATACTAAGTCATATACCTGCCTACAACCTGTTTCTCCATGTCATAATAACGTTGAACATGGATCTGTGTGACAGCCTCTTAATCAGTATGATTCCTGTTCGGAACTTTTCTAAGTACATGCTGGGATTCTGCAAGAATAAAATTTGATTCCATTTATTTATTACTTTTGTTATGTATTTTTGTCTTATGGGTTAACATCCTTAAACACTTGGTTACTTGTTTTTTATCGTTTATTTTTAATTTTATTTAACTCCTCTATAGGCGAAGTTGACTAAACGACAAAGTTGACTAAAGGGGCGAAGTTGACTAAAGGGCGAAGTTGACCTAACTTCGCCCCTAGGGTTTTCCAAAACTATATAAGTGACAACGGTGGTCAATTCTGGTCAAACTTTTATACACTAAACCCTAGGCGAACATACCATTTGAATCAAACCCCTTGTTAATCTGTTTTTGGTTTCTATCGAGGTTCGTTGGCCTTTATTGGGTCATAATTCATATATTTTGTGTGTTAATCTGGTCCTAAATGTCTGTGTTAATCCGGTTTGTTATGAAAACCCTTGAAGCCTTAGTCATGATCGATTGGAGTTTACGTTGATGTTAATTGGTTATTTAAACTCTTAATCGCACTATCATAAATAGATTATCAACCTCTGATTGTTCATCCTTCCACCTTTCTAGGTGTACTTGATGCGCCGTTAATGCGGCGAAGTTAGGGTTTTGGCGAAGTTACTACAACTTCACCAAATCAAGAACTTCGCCAACATTTGAACTTCGCTGCATAAACGTTGGATTACGTAAATGTTTTAATTGTCAAGCAAACTTTTCTGTCCAAAAGATGTTGCCATCTTCGCTTAATGTTTCAACTTCGCCTGTGATATAACAAGAGAAGTTATGAACTATTAGCACTTTCGTCTGACTTAGTTCGTTGTCTGTGCAGATATGGCTGCTGTGGCAGGTGCTTGTGGCACTGGTGGTGACGAAGGAGACGGTGATAAGGGACAATTTTTCCCAGGCCACAACATGTATTTCACCTTGGATCCGGATGGTCGTGGAACTGATGACTTTCGTGAGATCATTTCATTTCTTACTCGCTCACGTATCTTTTTATGCCATTACAACTACTCTACCGATATCTCTACCGAACATTGAAGACTTCTGGAGGACAGTTGAATATGACTGTCCGGGTTGAACCTCCAGTGATGCGTGCTACCGTTAACAATCAGGTGGTACAGTTCTCGGCTAATCAGATCAAGGAAGCTTTACAGTTTGGGGTTGAGACGACTGAAGACCCCACTGATTTTTCGGCTACCTTCAGAAATGGTGCGTTTGTTCGTTTGGGGTATTCAGGTCCGTTGGAGGATTCTCAGAGGAGAAAGTGGTTTTTGTTAGATCAGTGGCGATTCCTAATGCAAGTGATGATTGTGTGCATGTCTAGACGCAAGGCTGGTACAGTTGGTATGGGTGCGACAATGCAATCTGCAATGGCTGCACAGACTTACAACAAGCCGTATAGTTTCAGTCAGATGGTATTTTACGAGATCGATCGTCAGCGACGAGCATTGGCACGGGAACGGTTCTTGTTGTACCGAAGATTCCTGCAGATGATTCTCAATCATGTTGCCTTCAATCTGCCACAACGTCGTCCTATCTCCTATGTTGAAAGTATAAGCAAGAGAATCTTTCCACAGTGTAGGTCCTCTAGTGCTCGTAACAAGCCTGAACATCGTCCAAGGCACACTGCGTTGTTTGGGTATTTGGTGAATCCTGGTTATGTTGCTCCGCTGGAGGATGAGTTTAATGATCCGGCTCCGCAACAAGCTGTTGTTCCTCAACCTCCTCCTGTGACACAATCACCACCTGTGATACAACAAGCACCCGTGGTTGATCCAGTTGCAACTCCTGAAAAACAGGTTGATCTTGAAGTTCCCTTTGGAGGGCAAGGTTTCTTTGATATGGGTATGGTAGATCCTACTGAACTTCAAGCTTCTGTTGCTGCAGTTTCTGGTGTGAATGTGGGTCCGTCTGTTGCCTCTGTGGAGGATTCTGAGGAGACTTTGTCTGATTCCTCCACTGATGATGTTGCTGAAGCACAGTGAGTTCTTTCCAGACAAGAACGAATCCATGGCAAACGAAAGAAAGACTCAAATGATAGTGAATCAGATTTTGAGGAAGACTTGTATCGTTTGGTACGAAGATCAAAGAAGACAAAAGTTGGTGAAAGTTCAAGGGTTGTTCATTTTTCTCCACCATCGTTATCTGGTATGTCTATGTTACCTGCTTCTTCGGCTGTTCCATTGCCGGTGACCTCGAGTGTACCTTTGGTGCCCGTATCTTCGTCATCTGGTATTGCTCCGTCTACTGTCCAGTTATCAACTCCGGAGATTGTTTTTTTGCCACCTCCTACTCTTACTCCATCAGAGGTGGTTGCTAGATTTGTTGAGTCCACGCTGGTAGCGACTATTGGGTTATCTGTCTCTATGCCACCCCCAGTTACTACTCAATCTACATATGATATTCCTGTAAACTTGGAAATTCCACCACCGTATGCTCAGGATACCTCTCATATGAACTTTGATTTTGATCCAAATTTGTCTGATTTTGAGAGGATTGTGGCTCTTGAAAGGGTGGTTGCTGAGCAGTCAAGGGTAAATGTTATTCAGACTCAGGCTATTAATCGTCTGGTGGCAGAGAATCAACTTCAGACTGCATTGCTTGTTGAGCATGGTAAGTTATTTGATCAGTTGAAGCAGTTCTTAGCATCTCGGGGGGAGTCGAGTTGCAAGGGTGATGAGTTAAGAACGAAGAGAAGACAGGACAGAGATGATGATCCCAATGCATCGAAAAATGCAGGTGGTGAGCTGTCAAGAACTAAACAAACTCTTGGAGCTTCCACATCTCAGGGGGAGTCAGCGGGTCCATCGGGTAGTGCAGGTGATGAGACAGTGGTTGTTGATAATGAGGATGATTTGGGTGATGATGTTGTGACTATTAGTGAGATAGAGAGAATTGGTGAACAGATAGAGATTGATAGTGGGTTAGAGGAAGGAGAGATAGTTGATGATAGTGTTGAGCAAGATATTCCAGGTGTTGATCAAGAAAAGGTATTTCAAGATGAAAATGTGTCAGGTGATTCTTAATGGGAAGAACAGCCAAGATGGAAAGAAGGCTGTGCTCAGTGGTTCTTCAAGACAAAGAAGCCAGTGGTACCCACAATGTTCAAGAAAAGCTACAATATCAAAGGTTAAGCTGAGTCGAAGAAAGGTATCATTTGCTGGTTATATGATGAACAGTTGAAGTTGTTTGTGATAAAGCGATATGATGGGGTTCAGTATTTTAATAAGGCTTTGAGATCGCTCAACACCTTGCATGAGTGCGAGGTAAAAGATTTGGCTTGGTTGAGATTAATAAATAGAAGTGATGATGATTTTGTAAGATGGGTTGGAAGATTGTGTGGAAGGAGAGTGTTAAAGAGAAAAAGTTTGATTTGCTAAAGCCTCAGAAGGGGAAGCTGATTGAAGATAAGGAACGTGGTATGCGGGCTGATGGTAAGCCTTGGATGGTAATGAAGTACACGCTGATTCGTTGTTTGAAAGAATTTCCTATGAAGCTGGTGCCCAAGGATGTGTTGAAGGATCTCAAGTGGTGGTATGTTGATTGCCAAACTGCTGAAGCGGTGATGGAAGATGAAGAAGAGCATGCTATTCTGAGAGTGTATGATCCAATGCACTTGGTTAATTTGTCTCAAGCTGATTTGCAGGTACCCAATGATAAGAAGATCTTCTATATTCCTATGTGGAAGGACGAAGCAAAGAAGTACTAGAAGGTGGTCTCTATCTGTGTGAGACAGGACGTTCATGCTTGAAGATGGTGGGTATGTGATTTTTGGATTACAAGACACGAGAAAGATGTTAGAGATATGAGGCTACTTCCAAGGGGGAGTCTGTTGGTGCATGATGCCATTATTTCATTTGTCTCGTGTTTATTTGTGTCTGTAATCGTTACATTGTTTGTTTTGTGTTGAACGTGTTAGTTTGCTTTTGTGTTTGCCGAACTTGAGAAGGAAGCGAAGTTATGAAAACTCTCCTAGTAGGTTAGGCGAAGTTGTCATGCTATATAACTACTAACTTCGCCTCATTTAGAATAACTTTGACGGCTGAACTTTGTGACTTTGGTGTTACGTGTTTTGGTGATTTGGTTTATCAATATCATCGTTCTACAAGTATTCCTTTATATTCGTGTGTTTACGTGTGATTTACGTGTTCATTGTCTTAGCACTCGTATCGTATACGTAGGGGATTCCGCACCCTCGTGTTACGAGATACTCCTGTGTAGATCCGGCTGGGAAGAAGAGTAAGAAGGATGATGAGAGGGAGAAGGTGGAATCAGGTGTGGTCAAGTCGGTGAAAGTGGATGACAGGAAAAAAGGCCGAGGTGGGTGCAACTATAAGTCTTTCAAAGGTTGTGACCCGTCGAATGTAACTGGCTTAGGAGACGCAACCGCTACTCTCCAATGGATAACCACAATGGACGAGGTTATCCGAATTAGCGAGTGTCGTCCCGACCAAGCGATAGGTTATGCCACTCAGTCGTTTGAGGATGAAGCTATGTACGGGTGGGAAAGTGTGGAGCAGAGGAAGAGTTGGGAAGAGATTAAGGCCTTGAAGTGGGATAACCTGAAGGAGATGGTTAGGAAACGTTTCTGTGCTGATGCTAAGGTGGAGAGGGCTGAGATGAAGTTGCTAAACTTGAAGGAGGGTAAGATGACACACCGCGAGTACACTACTGAATTCAGCCATATGTCTAGGTTGGTGCCTGACATGGTGAATACTGAAGCCAAAAGAATCAAATGCTACCTCAGAGGACTTCCACAAAACGTTCGCACCTTAGTCAGGGAGAGTAAACCAGGTACCTTCAACTTTGTTTTCGAACTCGCAGAGATGGTTTACGATGACCTGGCTGTGGAAGATGTGGTGTTGGTAGAGAAGAAAGAAAAGAAATGGGTTGTTCCTGCCAAACGACCCGGTACTCAAACATGGAACCCTAGAGACAAGCGATAGAAAGTGTGGGAGAAGAGGTCATGTAGAAAGTGTGGGAAGATGCACGTTGGAGAGTGAAAAAGGGGCACTAATTATGATGTGTGCCATAAGTGTGGAAAGTCCCATGGTGGAGAATACAGATTAGGGTCAAATGCTTGTTACAAATGCGGCAAGATGAGGCACTTTGCTCAGGATGACCATGCAAAGCCCACGTGTTATAAGTGCGGACAGACAGGTCACTTGATGAGGACTTGTACAAGTGGTGAAGCTGGAGGAAGTGAGTAGAAAGATGCAGAACAAGGGAGGCCAAGGACTAGGGCCTATATGCTGACTCAAGAGCAGGCCAGACAGATTCCTGATGTCGTGACAGGTACGTTTCTAGTGAACGGTACTTCTACTTCAGTACTGTTTGATTCAGGTGCGAATAGAAGCTTTGTAGCTACGACATTTTGTAAGTTAGAAAAAATGATATGTTGTCGTGTGCCTGAAACTTTTAAAGTAGAAACCGCGAGTGAGACCTTAGTAAAAATATTGAGAATGGTTAAGGATTGTAAGATAGAATTAGAGGGACATGAGTTCCCTGTAACCTTGTATGTTATGACCTTAGGAGGGTTCGATGTGGTTTTGGTAATGGATTGGTTATCTGAGTTTGAGGCCCAGATTGTGTGTAAGAGTAGGATAATAAAGCTAAACTCCTTGGATGGTAGTGTGGTGACGGTTTATGGTGATAAGGAAAGTTTTGGGCTTAATGTTATCTTTGATGATAAAATCTGAGGGTTTGTTAAGGCGAGGATGCGGTTCCTACCTGGCGTATGTTGTCAATGCTACGACCGAGACGAAAAAAATGAATGACTTTCCTATCGTACACAACTACCCAGAAGTATTCCCTGAGGATCTTCTGGGATGGCCACCGGAGCGAGAGATAGAATTCCAGATAGATTTAGTACCAGGGGCCCAGCCCGTCGCGAAAGCGCCTTACCGTCTAGCACCGTTCGAGATGAAAGAATTGATGTCCCAACAGCAAGAACTCCTCGATAAGGGTTTTATAAGACCGAGTGTTTCCCAGTGGGGGGCACCGGTGCAGTTTGTTAAAAAGAAGGATGGAAATATGAGGATGTGCATAGATTATCGTGAGTTGAATAAACTTACGGTGAAGAATAGATATCCGTTGCCATGGATTGATGATCTGTTTGACCAACTGCAAGGTTCAAGTTGGTTCTCACGAATAGATCTCAGATCAGGCTATCATCAGCTAAAGGTAAAAGAGGCAGACATCCCAAAGACAGTGTTTCGGATGCGGTATGGACACTACAAGTTCCTCGTGATGTCATTCGGTCTAACGAATGCTCCTTCAACATTTATGGACATGATAAATAGGGTGTGTCAGCCGATGTTGGATAAGTCAGTTATCGTCTTCATCTATGATATATTGATTTATTCAAAGAGCGAGTCTGATCATGACGAGCATCTGAGAGAGGTATTGGAGACTCTGAAGAAAGAAAAGTTATACGCTAAGTTTTCGAAGTGCGCATTCTAGTTACAAGAAGTGCAATTCCTAGGTCACGTGATAAATCCTGAAGGGATTACCGTAGACCCAGCTAAGATTGAGGCCATAACAAATTGGAAGTCGACTCAAAATCCGGCTGATATACGAAGCTTCTTAGGGTTAGCTGGCTACTATAGGAGATTCGTCGAAGGTTTCTCCAAGATAGTTGCACCGTTGACCGGTATAACCCGAAAGTCGATAGTATTCAGTTGGGGAAAGTTTCAAGAAGAAGCTTTTGAGGAATTAAAGAAAAGACTCACGCAAGCACCAATCCTTGCTTTACCCAATGGTGACGAGGATCTGGTTGTTTGTACTGATGCTTCGCATCGTGGGTTAGGTTGCGTGTTGATGCAACGAGGGAAAGTAATAGCTTGCGCGTGTAGACAGTTGAAGTCCACGAGAATACTTATCTGATGCATGATTTAGAGCTAGCAGCAGTAGTGCACGCTCTTAAGATATGGAGGCATTATCTGTACGGTATTAAGTGTACTATTTACACGGATCATAAGAGGTTAAAGTACTTCTTCGAGCATAAAGAATTGAACATGAGGCAAAGAATCTGGTTAGAATTGATAGAGCATTACAACTGCGACATTAAGTACTATCCTAGTAAAGCTAACTTGATCGCCGACGCGCTAAGTCGAAAGAATGAGGAAGTCATTGCAACAGTGAAGTCATACTAGCTGGTTATGAACTTAAGTCTACTTGAAGAAATCATCAAAGTGCAATCAGAGGTGCTGGTAGATGAAGGGCTAGTGAAGAAGAAAAGGATTTTTGGTCAGCAGGACAAGTTGATGGAAAACACGCATGGTCTTAAGACTAGGTTTGATCGTATGTGGATCCCACGCCATGGAGATCTTAGAGGTCGAATCTTAGATGAAGCTCATAAGTCAAGATACTCAATTCATCTGGGAACTACGAAGATGTACCAGGATTTGAAGAGAGACTACTGGTGGCCAGGAATAAAGAATGATGTGGTAGATTATGTCAATAAGTGCTTAACTTGTTTACAAGTCAAGGCAGAGCATCAAAAGCCTTATGGAAAGATGCAAACTTTGGAGGTACCAGAATGGAAATGGGAACACATCACCAAGGATTTCGTAACTAAGCTACCTCATACAGCTAAGCATCATGATACCATTTGGGTGATTGTGGACCGTTTAACCAAGAGTACTCACTTTCTGCCTATACAAGAGGCTATTTCGTCAGAACTGTTAGCAAGTTTGTTCATCAAAGAGGTTGTGACTAAGCATGGAGTATCGTTATCAATCATGTCTGATATAGATACCCGTTTTACTTCGATATTCTGGAAGAAGGTCCATGAAGCTATGGGAACAAGATTGAACATCAGTACGGCGTATCATACTCAAACTGATGGACAGTCATAAAGGACGATCCAAACCCTTGAGGATATGCTACGTGCTTGTGGTTTAAACTTTGGAGGAAGTTGGGATGATCATCTGCATCTGGCAGAGTTCTCCTATAACAATAGCTACCATTCAAGTATTGGCAAGCCACCGTTTGAGATATTTTACGGTGACGATGTAGAACCCCGGGTATGTTGGGGAGAGATTGGTCAGAAAGAGATGGGAGGTTTAGAAGTTGTTCAAGAAAACTCAACAAGGTTCAATCAGATCAAGGCAAGAATGAAAGCTGCTCAAGACCGACAGAAGTCATATGCTGATAAGCGGCGACGACCAATTGAGTTTAACGTTGGTGACAATGTGATGCTCAAGGTCTCGCCTTGGAAGGGAATTATTCGTTTCAGGAAGAGAGGAAAGCTAAGTGCAAGGTACATTGGACCGTTTAAGATTGTTGAACGCGTGGGTGAAGTAGCTTTCAAGCTAGATTTACCCAAGGAGCTAGAAGGAATTCATCCTACCGTTCATGTTTCTCATCTGAGGAAATGTCTAGATGATGACACGTCTCATGTGCCATTAGTAGACATTGAGCTTGACGAACAGTTGAACTACATTGAGCAACCTGTAGAGATCGTTGACCGCTAGGAAAAGCAAAACCATCACATGGTTATTCCATTAGTGAAGGTGATATGGAAGCATCTAAAAGGATTGGATGCCACTTGGGAAGCTGAAGAAGAGATGCACAAGTTTTATCCTAAGTTGTTTAAGTGATAGTTAGGTTTCGGGGACGAAAACTCTTTAAGGAGGGAAGACTTGTAACATCCCGTTTTCTCGTTTCGGTTAATAAAATAAATTATGAATTATTATGAGTCGGGCTTGTGTTAGGTTAAATAAATACGAGCTATGGACTTGGGTTATAAAGGAAAGAAGAAAAGACAATGGGCTTAAGCCCATGATCCATAATATATAAACCACAATTTCCTATTAATTCATTCATTTCAAATATTCCATACACCATCAAAAACACACACTTAAGCTCTCTCTCATATTTCTCTCTTAATCTAAACGAAACTAAAGAGAAGAATCGATTCCGACCCGAGGTAATGATAGTATGATATTGTATGGATCCAAACCTGCTAGATCTAGCCGCGAAACGACGAGCCGACACCCCCAACCGTTAAATTCATGAGATCCGGATGGGATTGGGTATAAACTGGTCAAAAGATGAGCTTAGGGGTCACCCTAGCTCAGATCTGGATCAAACGGGACGAAAAACGGTGAAAACGATGCGAAAATACGTTTTTCCGGCGATGACGGCGCCGGAAAAGGTATACGAGGTTAACGAAATGTTAGAGAATGTTTCTGACATTCTCCGACCTAACCCTAGTTCGCTAACGGAGAAGTAACGAACTGACATCAATTCGTTATGTCAATTGGTTATTAAATAATAACGTACTAGCTTCGTTCGTTAATCAATTCGTTATGTCAATTCGCTAGAGAAAGAATGACGAACTAGCCCCGTTCGTTAAGGTCCATTTCTTTATGATGACCAGTTCGTCATAAGGTCCAATTTGTTATGAGGACCGGTTCGTTATAGTAGCCAATTCGTTATGAAGGCAGATTCGTTATGAAGTAACGAATGGGTTCATTCGTTATGAACCCAATTCGTTAAGGACTGGGTAACGAACTAGAAGTTTAATAAAATGACAGAATGGTCCCTGGACTTAGAAAAGAATGATTTAATTACAAAGAAGCCCCTTGAATTTTTTAAGTAAGAAAATTAAATAATAACTTAAAATCCTAATGGAAAATGTGTTAACCCCAGCCAGGGGCTCTGCTCCTTGGACCCCGCTAGGAGCTGCCGCCCCTAGAACCCCGCTGCCAAGGGCGCTTCCCCCGGACACCCGTTCATTGAGGGTTGTAATTAAACTAGAAACGCAATATGGGTAAAGAGATAATTGATACGTGTAATTGTTATATAGTTAGTATCGCACAGCTAAAGAAAGGAATAACTATTAACGGTTAACGTAACCGCGTTCAGGTGAGTTTCTAGCCCCATTCCTTGTTATGTTTTCGGGTTGTGTGCATACACGATGTGATTAGTTAATACACTTACCTTAAGTGGTAAGTGTATGTCTTATATGATTTATGTATGAATGAATGCTTGACGAAGCGTGAACGATCTTCGAATATTGCATGTACCATCAAGGGGTAGTTTAAAGATATGATTGATATATATATATATATATATATATATATATATATATATATATATGATGTATAAATGATGTATTAACGTATGGAAGTTATAATTATGAATGTACAAAAAGGTATACGAGGTATAGTTAGAATATAGGGAACCGACCCTAATAATATCGGCGAATGTAGGGAACCGACCCTAATAATATCGGTGAATGTAGGGAACCGACCCTAATAATATCGGCTAATGTAGGGGACCGACCCTATTAATATCGGCGAAGGATATAGGGCGAAATGCTCTTTAAAACGTATATATATGAATGAAAGTATTACGTAAGTATGAAAGAAAGAATGAAAGTACGTATGTATGTAAGTAAGTAAGTAAGTAAATATGAAGGTATGTACCTTTGAGTGCATATGTAAGTATGTGAATGTATTGTGCGTCGTCTGATTAACTAGAACTCACTCAGCGTAGCTGACTTTTAGTATGCACGTAGGTTAACAGATTGAGACAGCTGGTTTGAGCGGGACACATGGCAAGATTGAAGAGGCTAGCATCTGAAGATTTGTCATGATGTTTGAAATACTATGTTTTATGTTATGTTTTTAAAAGACAAGTTATGGATGTTTGTAATGAATGGTTGACTTTTATATGATTTCGCGAAAGTTTTAATTAACTCTAATATTTAGAAATGTGTTTATGAGTAAATCCAACGTCGAATGTAGGGCACTGGTAACGGGGCCTTACAATTATAAGCACAAACGTGTGAAATATCACACGCCAACCTAAGGCAGAAATGTCGGTTCTCGAACTGATTGCTCACAGCTCACAAGGTACTATCATACAATATAATTTGACAATATATATTTAATTATTTTTAAACAAACAAAACATCATCCATTTATATCAAGTTTGAGAAAATTACCAAAACAATCAAAATTAATCAAACATATCAAAACAAATAAATTAACTTAAATATTCTTTTATTAATTTTATTCTTAAAGTCTTGCTAGCTGTCTCTTCACCAAGCTTCACACCAACTAATAACTTGCATATGCGTAAATAAATAACATAGTTTTGTCAACACATGGTTGAGTGAGAAAATCATCAGATTTTTTACAATAAATAATATAATAAGAAGACAAAACTCTTATTGTGAATGTAAAACAATCAACCCATGAGAATATAAAAGTGTCAGTTGACCAAGTCTCAAGGACTACGGCTACTATGACATTCGTATGATCATACCATAATGAGATTATGTTGGACCCCTCCGAATTGCTAGAATCAAGTAATCAAATAACAGTTAGTCATTTAATTGAATACACGCACAATAAATGACATTTTGCAAATGTGTATAATATAATAAATAAATATTGTAAGTACGCATGTGTCCCCAAAATATGTTTGAAAATAGCAAATAAAAAGCGGGAATGATTTCTCACCTTGTCACATAAACGAGACTAGAAAGTAATAAGAATAACGAAGAACCGAAATTTAACGCACTGACTGAGATACTCCAATCAAACCAAAAACTTAATGATATAAACTAGAATAAAAAACGAGAATATAGCCGCTGGAATTAATCCAAACGGACATATAGAACTCCGATCATGAGATTTTTAAGGGTTAAGCGAGCTGGTAATGACCAGAATCCGAACTGCGAGTCGGGTTACGGTAAGTACACTCAAAATTCGATTTTGAACAAAAAAAATTTTTGGATCAAAGCTAGTTCCGACCAGAAGATGGAGATATTGACAAGTCAAATAAGTTTGACTAAAACACTCTTAACGGGCTGGGATCAAACTGACCACCGAAACTCCCTCAATATAAGAATTTATCTGGGGCTTTTGTAAAAAAGATAAAAATCTACAATATTTAAGGAGACAACATACTCAAACGAGGATTGGAACTAAGAGAAATTTGTGGTCAACGAGGTCTTGAAGCTTGAAAGTCAACTGCAGCTTGAAGAACTTCATTAATCGTGAAGAAACCGACAATGGAGAAGGGAAATTACGTGGGATATGGGGACGATGGCTGGATTTCAGTTTTTTTTAGAGTTTAGAGGTGTTTTTTGATTAAATATTGAGTTTTATAATGCTCATGAAGGAATCCACTCGATTAGGAAATGAAATAAGCTATTAATGAGAAAATCGGGTATAATAACTAATAAAATTTGGCTTGGACAACAAGAAAACTGTTTGGGTGTTTAACAAAATTAATTTACATATCTTGGAGCTTAATTTTCGTTAAAGTAGTCGAAAATAGGAAAGATTTGGCAAAATTAGTCCCTGAACTTCTATAAAGGCAATTTTAGCCGAAATTAGCGATTTTAAGAGTTTTTAAGCATTGTTTGACAAGTTTAAAAGTTATTGAAATATAAAATTAGTTAAACCAAGTTAAATATTAAAAAATAAAGTTTTAATTAATACAAAAGATCCAAAATATATTTCCGAGTCGGATAAACGAATACAAATACATATACGAAAGATTCGAAATGTTACAGTCTTTATAACTTTTGGAAATTTCATCCCGTAATTAAGGAAAACTAGAAAACATATAGTGCTAAAATAAGTAAATTAAAAAAAAACTTTAAGATAAAATTTAAAATTTACCATAACATGGAACTTTGAATAGTTGAAGCAACGCTCCAAATGAAAATCCGATATGGTCACTTATATATAGGATGTACCAGTGGCGTATCCATCATGTCCTTATAATCTTAACATTTGTACCGTTACTTTTGAACACTAATAAGAGCTTCAATCGATAGAATTCGTCATATAGATCAAACCAAGGATCTAATTATGTGATATATTTTGTGATTTGTATAACTTGATAATAATTATAGAAGTGTTGAGTGTATAATCGAACAGAGTAACAATACACGAGAAATTACTTTAAGAACACTTAATTTATGAAAGGCATAGCAGCCTTTATATAGAAGACAATTTGCCATTCGTTACACATCCTGTAACGAATGGCCTTCATTCGTCTTCCTTACATAAGTTACCAAGATGGTATAGCGAATGACTCATTCTCTATACCCTATTCGTCAACATAGCATGACAAATGGATACAATAAATAATGACTAAGGTCCATTCGTTATACATCCTCAACGAATGGACATACAACTATAACGATTAAGGTTCATTCGATAAACATCCTTAACAAATGAACCATAAATAACAACGAATGGCCTCATTCGTTAAACATCGTTAACGAATGAGCTATAAATAGCATATGGGTCTTAATTACCTAAATGCCCTTTTAAATTAATATGATAATAAATTACAAAGACTCAAGACGAGAAAACCGTGCACTAACAAACACCCCCTCGTCTTGAGCTATTTATCTTTAATTTACTTGAATATTTTAGTCTTCCAATCTTGACAACTATGAATCCCGAACGCACGCACAACAAGTTGGAATTGCATAGCTTGATCGTAATCTTTATGTCTTTCGAACAAAATGTTTTTCTCGAATAATACATCGTTAGCGGTCTCTGATAAATTAACGAGCCACGTCGGATCAATGACTCGTATGAAGTTATTCTTCAAGTCCTTTCCCAACATGATGACAGCCTCGCCCGACCTATTATCATAGTACTATCCATTGATTGATAGGTGAAGATTATGTGGAAGAGTCTTAACTAATACACGTTTCATAGTCTTAGGTGCTTTAACTTTAAGGACAAGTTTCCTCCAAGCCGTACGAGGATAAATCTCATTAACATACCTACGGGTTGGAACATATGGTTTAAAGAATTTAAATCCATGATTGACCTCGAAGAGCAGATGTTGGTGGAACCATTCTGCTAATCGATCTCCACCACGATTAATAAACGACCGATTGGCGAGCGTCCGCACGTCCCACCTCGGCAGTGAGAGAACGTCAGTAACATATTGAAAATACTGAACGCCGTTCTCCCACATAATTATACAAACCTTCAATTCTGAATCATACAACCAAGAAATAATATCACCTTTAACTGTTTGCACCGCCTTAAATGTTGTTTTTCGATTGGCTTTGGCCCATGCAGCGTAATCTAGTTGCTGTTCTCGATCCACATATCTATAAGCTTCAATGATCTTTCGAGCCCTTTTGTTGTAGTTCTTGAACCAGCTTTCAATATCATAATCAGACGGGCTTGACTCTATCTCCGATATCTTCTCTTTCTTTTTCTTTGTTTACTCGAGAAGATCTTCAGCAGAGTTAACATAATCTTTAGTAAATTTTGGAACACCTTGATCAACATTTGAACGGTGATGAAGATCGGGGTATTCCTCTGCTGTGACATCTTCCATCTCAATCTCCTCATCTTCATAAATAAACGAAGTATTCCCATGTGTAATATTCGTGTCATACAGTACCTTTATCGTTCAGCCCTAATAATAATGAAATCTGATTGCGAGTTAGGGCATGATTGACAAATACTTCTTCTTAAATATCATCCGAGTTGACAATGCTCATCACCACCCCCTTGTCATAATCCATATATAATACAGTGTTGGCTTTTATCGACTCGATAGGTTAAACATTAGTCTAATGTGTATTTATATATATATATGTACGTATCTTGTGGGTACATGTATTGAGAAATAGGACCCGGATAAGGAACCGGGGAATGAAATAATAAAAGTACCGAGGATGCTGAAATTTCTAGAGCATCGGTTGATGATAAGTCTGACTTATCGGGCCATAGTTATGATGGTACCAAGTTAGATTTCCCGTTTGACATTAATCGGAAATATCTAGTAACCGTCACTCCCAACCAAAATTGATAAATCCCCTACCTTACCAATACCGGTACCGTATATCTTAATAACCCCTATGTTCACCCGAACCGACGACCCTCACGTACGGACGGACCTGTACCTGAACCCATTCTTTTTCCATTAAGGTAAATAAATAAATAAATAAATAAAATAAAATAAAATAATAATAATAATAAATTTGATAATAAACGAGCAGATAAAAATAATATATAGAAATATATATGTGTATTTCTCACTCTCAAACATATGAGACATGCCACCTCCAGTTCGAGAATTACTGATTTTAGTGAACCTAGAACGCCTGAGGACATTGACTGAGCAAGTGATAGAGTTTCCCATATTAGTAATTAATAATATTTGAAGGCAACCCATGTTGCGCGATTACCTTGAACCTTGCAACCCCCTATGTTATCCTTACATCCGTTAGATGCCTATACCCATGTGTACTCGAATAGAATGATTACCTATACACAAAGAGGTGTTGGAATCATTATGGCATAGTCGGTTGTTCGTTCGTAGATGGTATACCGTGTATGCCGGATATACAAATAGACACGGATATTATAACCCCGTGGTACGTAATCGTTTGGTGCTCACGGTGAGCATGTATCGGTTATGCTGATATGCAGAAGGATATTGAAATCAAGCGTATTAAACATTAATCTTTGTTGAGAAAGATCGATATGTCAGTTGGTGACAATGGATATGAAACATATTTAAACGTTAACCGACGTCAGGTTAAGTCCGTATGTTATTATATTGTGGGACATATATATATACTAGATACTGGTATGTGTAATATGTATGTTAATATTTGGTGTGTATGTGTACCTGCTGTTATGATTGAGTTGGTAACGAGTTATATGGTGAGATTAGTATTGATTACTGCGTACGGGATGAGTACGGCAGAATGACATAAAAAGAGTAACTCCATTGGTGGAGATTGATATGATTCAGTTGATTGCTCAAAGATAGCAGATGATGATACCGAATGTTGTATCACAGATCACTGCTAGTGTTGATGCATATGTGATCGCAGAATTATAGATCGAGCAATCACATGAATATGAATATTTCAATTCTTAGTGGTATTACTAAGAGTGATAATGTCCCATCGAATACTATTATGACTACAGGTATTAGTTATAAACTAAACATGAATAGTAGTCGTAATGAATTAGATCCGGTATGAAGGATATGTTTGTTGGTTGTGTTAAGGAAATTATTAATAGTTTACTGATGGTAAAGGGAGGAATAGATTAGCGAGTAGATAGAAAAGATCGAAATGGTTAAGGATATTGGTAAGAGTTTAGAACATTGTGTAGTGAAATATGCTACAGATATGTTGGAAGATTGTGTTGTATCGTGATGGAACACGATGGTACAAATTATAGTTAGAGAATTATTACTCAGATGATATGGTCGGAATTTAAAATTCTTGGACTAGAGCACTTTTATTCGAGTAATTAAGTTCAGAAATTGGAAACTGAGCTATGAACGATAGAAATGTTGTGTGCTGATCACTTAGAACGCGCTAATCGTTTGAAGGAATTGTCATGTCTGGTAACATGGCTAATTACTCCTGAAACTAAGCGAAGTGAGCGCTATATTGGGGACTAACTCCATCGATAAGGAGTATACTCAATCCTGTAAAATATACAACCTTTGGAAGAGTTGTGTCACAAGCCAGCATTGATATATTTGACTCTATGGGAAGCGGACTGGAAGGACGTTAGGTGAGACGTCGAGTGTTAAAGAAAAGAGAAATGGTAAAGGTATAGTGCAAGATAGACTTTTGAATAAGTAGGTATGTCCTACAACCCAGAATTATACTAAGACTAGTTCTGGTGTGAAAACATGAACCGCATGAAGGGTCCTTCCCTAAATGTGGAAAATATGGTTATCGGCAAGAAGAAGAATGTCGAGTGATAGTAAGCCACAGGTGTGGTAAAGATGGATGTAATGCCCTAATTGTAGAACCAATTGAGGCCTTGTGAACCGGCAACCCCAATCCATTCGTGTACAACCACTCCGAACCCAACAGTTTCAATAACAATCCATCCAAAGAAATCAAATTATACCAAACAGTTGTACTTGCTATGAATGTGGCAGTACAGAACGTTTCAAGAGAAATTGCCCAAAGTTGAACCAAGGTGTCAATGGAAGACGAACCTCATGACAAGCACCAACCTCTGATCAAGCAAGGAGCCGTGTTTTTGTGAGTAATTCGAATAAAGCACGTCATGATCCAAAGGTGGTATTAAGTATGTTGTATATTTAAATCAATAGGCGTCAGTGATATTTTTACGGTCGCCGATAGAAGTTAGTTCCTGTTAATCTCCTATCATTTGGAAAGATACCGATTAGTGAAACTATAGAACCCTATACTGAAGAATCGCTAACGGTGAATCCCTAGTGGTTAACTAAATTGTTCGGAATTGTCCTATTATTCTGAACGATTAACCTTTCCTTATTGACCTACGACCAGTAAAGTTAAGAAGTTTTGACGTAATAGTTATCATGGATCGGCTAACTCAACATGAAGCTGAAATCAAATATGAAAAGAAGATGATTAGAAGCTCTCTTTCGGACGATGAAGCGATTTGATACAAAGAAAAGTGTACAATTTAAAAGAAAACATATAGAAGATGTTTCGGTGATACGTAAATATCCAGAAGTTTTCCCAGAAGAACTTCCTGGATTACCGCCAACCCGAC